>NW_027180146.1:287500-300000 GCF_036669925.1 Montipora capricornis | reverse complement strand
TTAGATTTGTCAGGTTTGATACAATCGTAAATTTATATCTTGTAATTATTAATTAGTCTTAGTTATATCTAGTCCTGTAAATAGATTTCAATTTTAAATTTTAAACATATCTTTTTAGCTACTTGTTGAAGGTATTTTATTTTCTCAACTTTTTATTATTTTTTTTATGTGTTATACCTGTAAACTATCTGGTGATCTTTTTTCACAAAAGCTAAGCGTATACCACAATAAAACTTGACAACTTTTCTAGGAGTGAAAACAAGGCTGAAAGAGTTGCAATGTGAGAGGCAACGGACGGTTTATCTCATAACTTATAGTCTTATTGACTCTTCCAAGTTTCCGTCTGTACACCCGCCTCTTCCAAAGAATTCATCGACCCGCGATTTAGAGCTTACGAAAGACACTCCATTTTTCGCAACACCAGATGCACCTATGCTACGCCGTATGTGACAAACTATCAAATCCGCTAATAGATAAAACATGTCTCACAATTTACAATCAAGTCGCTAATAATTAGCATCAATTTGTTTGTTGACCAAATCACATTCCCAGCAATTTATGTCACCTCTCTTGTTGTACAATTCATATATTCAAGGACCGCGCCTCGAATATCAAGCTCTATGTTTTGCAAGTTAAGATGCTTGTTTTATAAATCAAGAAGAGAGAGGACAGCTTTTGATCAATTCCGTTTTCCAGGGGGACTGAACACCTGTGCAAAAATGATGAAACGCGAGTAAATCTGAGCGAGACAATGGCCACTGAAAGTATCGAGGATCTTGGTCTACAGGCCAACCATTCAATCAGCCCAAGCAGGAATATTCGTTCCTCTTATGTCGCCATAACTTCACCCAGTTCCCGAAGTTGTGAAGAGGAACTCGCTCAGAGACCCAATTGCGAATGATCAGCAAAATGAAGCACATCTACAGCAAGCAGTTTGAGTAGCCAATATAATCCACAAGAAAATTATGGCTACACAAACTACAAAAGGCGACATAAGGGAGTTCAAGAAACCAAGAAGGTTACGGCGACGAAAACGTCACTTTAAACTATTAGCTTGAGCTGTCCAAACAGTGGAATTTTAAAGACACTGTGCAATTCCGCTAACGTGCCACAAAATAAAACACTGCTCAATTCAATTTTAGAAATTGCAGCGTCGTATTTAATATTTCCAAATAAACATTTTTAAATTTTTTCTTTATGAAAAGCTAATTTAAATGCGAGGGGATTATGTATTAATATGCAAGGCGGATAAGTCACTTATCTCCTTTGCATATTAACACATAATCCCCTCGCATTTAAATTAGCTGTTCATTATTCCCTCTCTTCCCTTCAAGCAATCAAAGCCACACCCAGCTTTTCAGACAGTTGATTTGGGGGTTATGTAATATATTCCCCCTGAAAAGAACAGAGGAATCCGAGCTCATGTAAAAGTATGCGAGGTTAATAGTTGCCGGGAAATAGCATTAAACATCCCAAAACACTGATTTTAACAAAACAGTACGTAATTACATAACAATGCTTTAACGTCTGTGCGAAGTTTCCAGATGATACGAGCTTGAGTGTGTGGTTAAATAATCAATGTGAGTTTGAATTCAACCGGCGAATCGTCAACAAAATCACTGCAAAATCTTCGGCTGCTTCAGCTCTCAGTCGACCCCATCGGCCCCCCTCGTTTTGCCACCAATAAACTCAGCAGTTATTTCAATTGATCTTGAGGAATTTTACTTGCTCTTTCTTACATCAGCGAAGTCTGAGGAGAAATTGCAGTAGCAGTGGATTTGAAAGCCGTATTTTGACCTTGGCGCCAAGTGGAGAATCAGTGAAGTTTCCGAACTTAGGCGGTACAAAACGACACAATCCCCATTCTCCAGCTTCTCGAACGCTTTTCGTTGTCGAAATCTTGGATGTTTCCTACCTTAAAAGCACTGTAAACTTCGAACAGGCCTGGTCAAAGAATACCTTCGATGCCCGACCGATTTGTGAGGGCGAGCTTCTGACTGGCGGAGATTAACAATGGCTCACCTCACGCGTCCAGCCGTGATTTCGGGAGTGAGCGCTGGCTCATTTCCCGAAACAGCGGCTGGTAATCGAGCCTACATGTAATCGCTACCGAACGAACATAGTGTCAGATAGTTTGACAAAACAAGGTGAGAAATGTTCGTACCTCAAGTGAGAAATGACGGTACCACGTCGTAACATTCAAAGGGTTTCATCGTCACGCAACCATTATCGACGGATTTTGCAAACTGATTTCTTTAGAGGAAATTGTGCTATTTTAATTTAACATGTACGCAATTACAAATTCACGAACTGTACTGCAGTAAGGTGCGGTGCCATTTAGAAGCAAGGATGGCTTCTATTCTGTCATTCACAATCGCAATTATTTTGCTGTATCATTTACAGAAACACGTTTAAATAATTAAATTTAGAATTTAATAGTTCAAATGTAGGTGCAGTTTGAAGTGGTTTTCAGTGATTAACCCTTTCTTTCGAGCTTGCCAGTAAGTACAACAATTTTAATTGAAGCATCTTGAAAATCTTCTTCTCCTTGCAGTGTTGAAGTCTAAGCCGCTACTTGCCACTACTTTTTCGACTATAATATTCCCAAAAGTTTGCGCATGCTGCGCTTTGATATTTTCCTGGGCGGACCTTTTCTTTCAGGTTTCACTGACCTTCCTGTACATGCAGAATGAATCCTACCTCTACACAATCTCGCTACGGTAGACTTCCATAAGCCACATTCACCTGCAATTCTTCCGAAGGATAACTTCTGATATTATCAGAGGTGCACGTTAGCATCAGTTGGTGCAATTTTTTCTCTAAAAAACCATCTCCTCCTTTGAAACGTCAAAAAACCACGTAGGAAAACGCCTTTTTGGCGTGGCGAACAGAAAATTTCTGTCTAAAACATTTCTCAACGTTTGCAACATACGCGCGCGTCATTTTTCTGCACTTTTGCATGACCGAAGTACAGGCCTCTTTCTACGTTAATCAGTGCAGAATACATTTGTTAACAATTATCCTTCATAAATAGAGCATCATCGTCCAGTTTTTCTTGCTGTTTGCAAACATTTGTAAAACAACTCCTTTTCAGACAATGCTGGTCACAAGTGTTGGGACAGTTCACAGCAGATGAATTCACAGACAGCCTCTCTTAATTAAGACCAAGACCGTTTAAACACGCCTGTGCCCCCTCCCCCATGTCAATGTTGATGAAAATCTTAAAGGAAAAAACCTTGACAATAGCTTCAGAATAGCCACGTTTAAAGAAATGTTCGCCTCCAAGAACGGTGTTCTTCAACTAAAGTGACGATAAGATATTCACGTCTTATTCCAATAATAATGATTTTTCAGTAATTACGTTCGGTTCCAAAACAACTGTCTAACCACTTTCTATTTTGCCTTTTTTCCTTTTTAACCACATCCGACCTGGGCCCGGTTGTTCAAAAGCCGATTAACGCTAATCCCAGATTAAAAATTAACCAAGGAGTTTATTTCTCTACTACCAAGTGCTGTTCAACGCTCATATTTGGCAAAACGTTACATTAGAAAGAATCAATCTCCAAAAAACAAAAATAAGCAAAATAAATTTTCACCATAAAGCTGAAAACAAAAAACAAAAATTTACGCTAATCCTGGATTAAGTTAATAGGCTTTCGAACAACCGTGCGCAGGTCTTCAGAATAGCTTCATTTTCTTTCAACATTGCTAGGGGGAGGGGGGGGGGGGGGTCAATTTTACTTGCTTCTATCCATAACTTTTTAAGCGTCAAGGCCGTAGTTGAAATCGTGGGTTTTAGAGTGTACACGGGAGGTGTCCCAACACTTCATGGCCAGGATTGTAAGTTAAATTGGTGATCCTCGTTTTACCTAAGTTGAATATGCACTCTACCTAGTTTAAAGAAGTAGCTATCTATCCCCCAAACCGTCTTCCGTCAAGCTCTGCCTTGTGCATCTCAACACATCTTCCTAATGTTTTGTATCATCTTATCGGTTTCTGTGTTCATACACTCATCCTTTAAGTCTCAACATTACAACATAGTAAGGGAAGAGAGAACTGTACTATGCACTTACCGGTACTAGAACTTACTTTTGTATAGGAGACTTCACTTTTTATAAACAATTCGTTTGTTATTTAAATTTTGCCAACCACAGAACAACATAATCCTTTGTATCAAAAGCCAATATATCTCTGGTTGACACATTAATGACAATAGGTAACGTAACGGTGAGTATCGTTATAAATAAGTCATAACAAGTCAATTGATATCCACGTATAATATCCAAAACTAATCCTAATCTGACTCTTTTTTTTTCTTTAGGCTTCCTTGAGGCTCTAAAAAAGTTTCTTCGATTCACCTGAGTGCGTATTCAACCTAGGTAAAATGAGGATCACCAATCATAGACAGGGAAAAATTTCTAGTAAGCCTGGTGTTTTAAACAAATGTCGACAAACTAAAGGGAGAGTTCCTAAACATGCTTTTTTAGATGAAAATTACGTGCTGAACACGAAAATAATGTTTACCAAGCTTGATTTTGAGTTTTAACTGAAAAATCAATTTTAACTGATAAGAAACGGAATTCAGCGATTCATGTTGGAATAATGTTATCGCAATCGAGTCGAGTATGAACTTAAAAAAAAAATAAGATAAGGGACTGAGAATTTAACAGTTGGAGAATCACAAAGTTTTTATCGGGAATTGTTTCATTCAAAATTTTCAATTTTAAATTAAGAGCATTTGCTGTCAAATTACATTTCCTACACAGGAAGCCTAGTCAGATAGTTAAAGTTGCCTGGCCGCGAATACTCAAGCTAGTTGTCTATGTGACTATGGCAGATTTTGTCACAGATTACACAGTTAAAAAAATGGAAGAACGAATGAGTTTTAAAAGATCTTCCCCCAGTCTGTTCCACACTCACGATGGGGTGTTGCGTGCCATGCGCAAATGACGCAGCTTCCAGAATGAGTGCATACTGAGTTTGACAAGGGTAACCGGGCCATGAAAGGCTAGTCGCAAGGATTTTATCAGGTCGATCGCGGTCAAGGTCATGAGTGACATATTGGTACCGGGAAGAGAGGAAAAGAAATGGTTGGCATTACAAGGATGATAGTAGCGCTCTGGAGATAGACTCTCTCGTGTACCCTTCGGGCACACATTACTGAATTAACAAGGAAGATGTACCATCTTCTTGTTACTACGAATGATTAGATAATATGCAACGAGTCTGACCCGTCAAGGAAACTGCGGGATAATGCCGACGAGAAGAAAGTGATTGAGCTGCTGCGCAGGCAGATGTTTTCAATGTCAATGAACAAACAACAGTCCCTGAAATGTTGCAGAATATGTTTACCAAAGACATCGCAACAACACAGACAGAAGAGTCCTCAGCTACGGACTAATTTCTGTCCCCCTTGCTATCCCAGATTCCAATAATCAGCTGCATAGTGGAAATACTACCCTGATGATGGTGCTATTGTCAAGTGGCACAGAACGTCCTGTGTTCTTACCAATCATTGGACGATCGACCCAAGTAGTTGATGGTCAAGTATTATTCATAGCACTGTGAAGCCCTTCAGGGTGCAAGACATTCGACGACCTCGTGGATAAATTTGTGAAAGCGTCGTTTGTTTGTTTCTGGAAAGGAGTTCGATCGTAGGGAAACGTCAATCAAGTGCCCATGTGGAAGGAAGCGTTAAATGAAGATGTCTCAGTACCTCTTCCTTAGTCCTGGTCAGCATTTTTGGCTCTTGATTAAAACAAGGCAGATCTGGCGGGCTTTATGTCAGAAAAGTTTATCGCAGGAGCTTCAGTCAATAAGACCGTCATTGTTGGTGGAGGATTCAAAATGCAGTCAAAGTGTTTCAGTGTCCTTCTTTGCTGGCTATAGAAAAACAACGGCATGGAAGACTTTTGTACAACAACATATGCTACTGGAAAATCTAGCAAGGAAATGGTGGCTTGGATGATTCCCAGGCGGATTCCGCAGGAAAGTTTATCTTCATGTAACGTTATAGTTATAGATGGCGAGAACTTCAATGAAGCGCGCGAAACGTTGTTTGTTAGATGCCGGTCACCAGAAGCTCTTCCTTGACGAGTGATGCAGCGCGATGGCATATTAGAGGTGCAACACATCCAAGCAATGATATGGAAACAAAAAACCCACCCTCCCACTTCCATAGACTATGGGTTAGACAAAACTAAATCATGATTCCAAGATGGTACCCAAGTTGATGTCTCTTGCATCCGTACCCAATAGCTGTGGATTCAAATCAAAGAAGTTTAGCTGCCAGAATGTAGGACTGCCATGCACAAAAGCATGTAAATGCAGAAGTAGTGAAGACAGCCACTGCACAAATGATGTTAATTGAGAGGTTGAAAACCAAGAAAAGTGAATGGTACAGCACAGTTAAATATTTTAGCATCTTTCAGTATCTTTTTTGACATAGTATGGTTCAAATAACTGATAAAATATTCGGTTTCTGCTCCTGTAGGAAGAGGACGACTCAGTCAAATACTAAAGCCCCGTTTACACGAGCAATTTTTATGTGACAACTTTTATGTGACAATTTTTATTTGCTTGTGTAGACGAGGGAAATTGGTTAATTTTTATGTGACAAATACATTTGCTGAAAAGCTGGCGTGTTAGCTTTTATGTGACAAATAAAAATTGTCATACACGGAAAATTGCTCTTGTAGACGACTCGTCACATAAAATGTGGCAAATGTTGGTGGTCCCCAATCTTCCACTGAGAACGCGATCAAAATGGCGGCCTCCACGTCGACCAGCTCTGCTTCCAGTAGAGGAATTTATTGGCCAGATCGAGTAATAACTTTGTTGCTAGAGACCGTCAGAGAAGAGGAGAGTCTCTGGAACACCAAAAGCGAGGCATACAAGAACCGAAACGTGAAAAAAGTACAGTACGAGGAAGTACCGCAGTTGATAAAAGAAGAATTGCCAGACGTTGATTTCGTGCCTCGTCTTTAGGTGTCCAAAGTCATTACTGGCGCACTAAACTTCAAACTCTTGACAATTATTTGCTGTGCCATCTACACTATCAAACATATTTGTCACATAAAAATTGCTCGTGTAAACGGGGCTTAAGAATGCCCTGTTGCTGCCGCAGTGTTTCTGAAGTTTCTTAGATCAGGCGCCCCACAAATGTCTCCGATTTCAAGGATCTTTTTTCAAGACTTTTTTCTCTTTGGTGCAACAGATATCTAGCTTGTTTTTAAGATGATTGGTCAATATTCCAAACTCAAGTAAACGAAAATCCCTATTATACGTCTTAAGATAACTTCAAGTTCATTTATGTACTGTTCAACCGTGTGCACTTCTCCCCGCGTAATCAGGCCGGGAAAATCGTAATTTTCAATAGTCACGTGAAACTAAAAAATCACGTAATTACCATGCAGTACCCACCAAACACATTACAGACATGCTACCTATATTACTTGTGTATTTAAATGAAGTGTAAACCTTTTTAGAGTGTTCTGTAACGTGACACAACATGTAGCCTCGCTTTTGTCTTTAAATATGTATGATTATGTAATTGGCTGATTTGAAGGTCAAAATGGCATATTCAAGCTTGGTGAGGAATTGTTCGTGTTCAGCGCATAATTTTCATGAGGAAAAGTGTGTTTATCAACTTTTCCTTGAACTTGCCTACACAAATTCACTTTTGCGAAAGTTATCCCAGTCTATCATTAATTATCCTTTTTTTTTTTTTTTAAGTAAAAATGGGTTTCACCTGAGAACGGACGCGGCAACATACCCAGACCCAACACTAGAGCTAGAGAAGCCGCTGAACATAGCAGGATACCCACATTTTGCGGTTCATAACGTTTCTTTATCTTTAGTATAATGAACCTCTTGTAAAAGGCTAATTGCGTATGTATTCATTTTTAACCATCGAAAGATTTCACGCCTTTTCAGCGTTTTAGAAATATCCCTTACATTCAAAGAACAAATTATTAATTCATGCGTTGAGTAAGTCGTTAAAGGAAAGGTGTGCCAAAGTGGATTTCATATGCAAAGAAAAAACGAAGCATCCTACAGACGTGAATAAAAATCGAACGCTAGCCAGAAAAACAGACACTAAAACATGAAAAAGTAACCACAAACAGAGATACAGCGCAAAACACAGCAAAACATAAAAAAAACCCACTGGCTGGGGAGTACATAGTAATGCGGAGGGATGGGAAAGCCAAACAACTATATAAAAAACAACGGAAAGACAATTAAAAGTGAAATGGAAATAATGAAGAACATATATAAGAACCTATCATTAGTGGATTAAATTAAACGTAGACGAATTTTTTGGTTGTTGCCAGTGACCAGCCTTCTAACCACAACCTTTGCGTCAATCCCATTTTCTCTTGCTGAGAAAAAAGCTTACGTTAGAACCCTTCGCTCCATATTACAGCTTGTGCATAGCCTTGAGTAACGTATGCATCCTTTGATGTCCTCAGAAGGTTTTTAACTCTAAGAGTTTAAGAGTTATTAGTAATGCCAAAGTCATACGAACTTTGGCTGTAATACACCATTGTGTAGATTTTTAGATACATAGGCTTATTCAAAGATACGTCTAATTTCACTTTTTCTTTTCACGTCCTTGAATCTTGAGCGATGAACTAGTAAGCACCTTTCGTGAGAGGAAATTAAAATGTCAACGTTTGACGAAAAAAGCTCTTCTTTAATTTGTATATGCTGATGTCCGATCTCACCCATCGATCACTTGCTTGTAAAGCGCATTTGAATATGTTAACAAAAAAATGCGCTATATAAATTCATTACCATTACCATAGTCTTGTTGATTTGATAAAAGTGCTATAATTGACAAAAGCTTCTTAACTATACCTGTTCTGTAACTGGAAGTTTCCTCATGCTAAATTAAAAGGATTTTGCATTGTTCACTTTTGCCTACATTGCAGGAGTTAGTTTACGTGTAATTATATTCTAGTATCTTACCGTCAGGACAAGACTTGCATTCAAAAACACTTTTTCCAGGTGCTTTATTTTTGTGGACGAAAGTGCCATTTGGACACCTCCGGCAACTGCCGCTGACAAAAGCCATAGTGTCTGAGTAATAACCACCTGTGGAGCATACAAAATATATCATGGTATATGTACCCTTTCGTATAGAGTAATATACGTAATGAGAGAACAAAGCAACATAAAAACATACTGCTACTTCTAAATAACTACTATTGATAATAATAATAATAATAATATTAATAATAATAAAGGTATCATCATTACCATTATCATTGCTCTTACGATCAATACCTCAATACAAATTATTAGCGAAATAAGATTCTGAAAGACGACACTAATACAACGTGAAGTATCTGGAATCAGTATCAAGAGAAAGTGGACTGCCGATTGTCTCAGGATCAGCGAAACTCAACATAGAGTACATACAAAAGCACAACAAATAATACGGCGACCTCTTTCATAATGCAGACCACATAAAATTTTCTTCTGTTTTAATGTTAATTAGCCTTTCTAGCCTCGCTACGACGAGCAAATTTCAAAGGATATTTGTTTCAAAATGAGGGGAGGTAGTCGCCATTTATGAAAGTGGTCTGTATCTCCATCGGGTGATCTGAAAGCACTACGACATCAACGTGCAAATCAAATATTGCACACATTTGCCAGTAACAGTGACTAAAAACGAAGTAGCCCCTATATTCTGAGACATACCGATACCGGTAAAAGTTGAGAAAATATGGGAACATCTGAATAGAAGAGATTCAGGAGATCGTTCTCCTTGGAACTTCTCATACACTAGAAAAGCTGTAACAACAAAATGGTATGACCACAAACCAGAAACACTGAGGATGGCGATGTCACGATACTGCGGGATATGCCCATTCATACAGACAGAGATATCTAAACTAATAGAACAGATTTGGTGATTAAAGACCACAAAACAAGGAGCTGTTTATTTACCAATATGGCAATACCATCAGGGCAAAACACATCATTGAAGTTCATTTGAAAAGGTCGAAAAACAAGGACCTAGAGATTGACACAAGCTGAAAGTGGCAATGGAAAACTGAAACAATCCCAGTTATAATCACTCGGAACTGTAAAAAAAAGGAGAGGAAAAGTACACTGCAAAAATCTCTGGCTCAATAGCCATCATGGAGTTGCAAAAGATCACTTTATTAGGTTCATTGCATATTCTAAAGAAGGTAATATATCGATGCAATAGAGCTACCCCACCCTGAGGTGCCCTGTGACCATGATTTGGATCCAGTCCTACTGGATTATTAGGAAACACTTATCAGGGACTACGACGACGACGAGGATGAGGACGATGATGATGATGATAATGATGATGATGATAATAATAACAATAATAATGATAATTGCAAAAATTATCCATTGAAAGCTGTGTGCCAAGTATAATCTAAAAGGAAATGATACGTGCTATGACCAAGAACTGGAGAGAGTTCTTGAAATAATGAAGTAAAGATTTTATGGGATGTAGCAATACAGTTTGACCACATAGACCAGACATTGTAGCGATTGAGAAGAAAGAAAAGGTCTGTAAGATCATTGATATTGCAGTCCCTGGTGATTCCATCATTGATGATAAAGGAGCACAAAAAGTATTTTTAAAATATCAAGATCTAGAACGGGAGTTTAGAAGATTGTGGGACATGAGAAAGGTGCTTGTCATTCCTGTTGTGGTGGGTCTGCTTGGCTGTGTCACAAAAGATTTAGGTAAATGGATAGACCGGCTAGGTATTACAGTAAGCACGGCATTTCTCCAGAAGACAACCTGCTAGGCATTGGATACTGAGTGCTAGACATGACAACATTGGGGAGTGAACCCAGAGTACCGGCCCTTGGTCATTTGTTATGACCCGCTCCTATGGAGGAAATAGCAGTGTAAGATTATCCTGGGAAAAGAGGATAATAACAATAAGAGAAAGGTGCTTGTCCGTCTTGTTGTGGTGGGTGCTCTTGGCTTTGTCACAAAAAATTTAGGTAATTTGGAAAGACAGGCTAGGAACTAAAGTAAAAACCGGCATTTGTGTAGAGGACAACAATACACAGCACTGCTAGGATACTGACGAGAGTGCTAGACATGTCAGCGGCAGGGAATGAACCCTGAGAACCCTTAGTAATTTATTATGACCCGCTCTTATGGGGGACGCTCGAGTTGTGGAGCGAATTTTAAGAATGTGTGGGCTGTGGGAGATGTCCTGTCCTTGGATACAGAATTGGGAAAAGAAGTCCGAGGAGAAGACGGCTAAGTACGGGCCTTTGCGATTCGAACTGAAAAAGCAGTACACTGGCTATGACGTTGAACAATGTAACATCATCATTGACGTGCTAGGGGTATGGGTCAAGGGATCTAGACCTAACAATGAGGAAGCTCGTTGGCAGCCGGGGATATGAAGTATTGAGAAGGATGCAGAGGGCTACCATCTCGAGTTCTCTCAACATAGTGAGAAATTCTAAAGCCACCGTTACCTGACTTTCCCTGTGGGAATAGCATAGGAGGTCAATATAGCTATAGTATCGGAGAACTTTAGATTGTTTATTAGATTTATATCTTTTATCGTACGTTATTTAATTCAATTAATTTAGGTTCAGACTGCATAGGTTACGCTATATACTGTATTTACAAATTAATAGAAAAAAATATATATGTATATACTACAGTTTTATTAAGTCTGGGCTATCCCAAGTCTTATTTCTACGACAGAATATAAAATATGTTGCTCTAATGGCTAGACTTATTATTTTTTTGATTATAACTTATCATTTTTTTGATTATATAGTGTTGTTGCGTTTTGTCAATGCCAATGTCATTCATCATTTCTAAGAACGTAGAGCATTCGTTGGAGAAAACACCAAGGGAGCTCATGGGAGGTTTACAAATTTAACACATCTTTAGTTACTTCTCATGTCTTTGACCACGTCCATGTATTTTTCTTTTTTGCGTACTGCATTGTTTTTAAGGTTAGATTCGAAACCAACCGTTAGTTCTAGAATATATAGGAACTTGGACTGTATTAGGAAAAGAAGATCTGGACGATAATTTTCACCAGTTATAATTGAAGGACTCGGAAAGCCATTGACATCAGCATAGAGTGAAGAGCGATCATTAATTACAGGTTGAAGTGAGTTGGCAATGAAGTTGAGAATTGAGTCGTGTCTCCAGGTGAAGCGATCAAGGTAATGTTGACAACCAGCGACAATATGGAGGAGTGATTCAGGGTTAAGGCAAAAGGAGCAATCAGGACTTTGTGATAATCCCCATCTTGTCATATTCTTACGTGTAGGAAGGGAGTTGTTGATGTAGCGAATGGTAAAATTGTAGATGTTCTTGGGTAGATGAGACTGGGAAGACGACCAAATAGAGTTAACAGATGACAATGAGTGCTCGATAACATTTGTAAAAATGAAACCTTGAGATGTTAAGTGGTGTTGCAGTTTGTCTTCTTGATTAGAACAGAAGTCTTTAAGAACTTCCTTGG
>NW_027180146.1:272500-277500 GCF_036669925.1 Montipora capricornis | reverse complement strand
ATCAAGCATAAGATCAGACCCGATGAAAAATGGGGATAATCATTAACCGTACGGGGAACTTAGTAGTGCACCATTAATCAAGCGAATTTTAAGGTCATGACTGAATGATTTAAACACGCTCATTGGTAACTTCTCGTTTGGGAACTTCGATATAATTAATATTAAATTCATGATTATACATTGTACATTCAAGGCACAACTCTCACACATTAAATCGGTTGTTCGTATTTGATTTTTGTAATGTTTTTTTAACACACTAACCACATGGAAATTAAGCTATGAATAAGCTAATTTAATGCGTGATACATATCCAAGCTTACCTGCCGGGCAGTGTATGCACCGAGACCTGGTGTTAGAAATATTAACAAAGGTTCCAAGCGGACATGGGAGAAGCTTGAGGTCACTATTACCATAGTGTTTGGCAAATCCAGCCTGATAAAACGCCTTGCGCAGCGAGTTTTGAACCCAATACGCTCCAAAGCTGATGTCTATAAATTCAGAGTCATCTTTCTCTACACCCCTGAAATTCAAAATGGATGAGACAATAATTTTTCGAAGTAGCACTAAACTCTGTAAGGTTCCTTATTCCAGGTAACCTGTACCTACCACTTTTCTTATTTTATTTGATGGTGCTAGTAAATTGTTTGTCGTTGTCGTTGACTGAAACCGCGAATTTTAAAAATCAGTTTACCTTCAGAACTTTCTAGAAGTCATTTTCTCCTAGTAGATATCTGTTTTGCCCATGTATTCTTTAATTTGTCATTGAAATGACTTGGAGCACGTTTCAAACACCGCTAAACTCTGTTTATATTTTCGACTCAAGTTTAACCCTTGAAACTGCACATTTGACACAGAGACAAGAAGATCTTTTAGATCTTATAATCACGCTCTAAAAAATTTATCTGTTTTCTTAGTACTATAGTCGCAACGTAGTGCACATTCCAAAGCAGTCCTTGTTGACTGTTACGAGTTCGAATGTTTTGAGGAAAGGTAGTTTACAAACTAAACTGAACGCAGGGTTGTCGGAACAACAACAAGAAGGTTTATTCCAAAGTGAACGTAGTTTCCACGAAGTAAACTCTGAACAACACGTACTCAATAAACTTGCACGGCCTATGTCACACTTGACTAAACACAGCTAACGCCAACTCTCTTCGCTTGTGAAAAACTAGTTAGAAAAAACTTCGCTAGGACTCGTCTACTTATATACTCTCATAATAAGCTTCTAGAACTTTCTAAAATAGTAATCACTCTAATTATAGAAAGATTACAAAACACACCGATTTAGAAACGCTTACGCATGAACCTAAATATAAACAAACTACGAACTCTCTCGAAGCGTCTAGAAAGTCACGCTAGACACGCAATGCTATTTTTCGTAACATTGACTCACTGATGATCATGACTATAGACACAAAATCACCTGATCAAGGTGTAGCGCAACAACTGACAATAACGACTGCACACGAACTTATTGCACCCCCACATATAGCCGTTGTGAAATCGTCGAAGGCACCATCAGTCGTATCCGTTGTGAAATCTCCAATGACGTAATGGTCTTAATTAATCTGGAACTTTCTTCGGAATATGTATGGGTGTGACTGATACGATAATAACACTATTTACAACTTACGGCTTTCTTTCTTACAAGTCACGATTAAATTTAATTGGTTTTTGACATGAGTAAAGGGCTAGCGAAGTAGCCACATGAGTCACAAAATTCAATAATTACGTTATCTTTAGTACCGAGGCTATTTCCCTAGTTTGTTTGTTAGTTCCCTTTTCATTACAATCTCGTACGAACTAAGACTTCAAACTGTGACGATTCCACTACAAATTTTGTAGACAAAATGGAATTTCTTTCTGCGCTGGACAACCTTCAGTAAAGAACAGCAAAAGACAAGTAAATCTGAAATTACTTTATTCGTAGACGACAATTTCTATGAGCGATGAAATCGAGAAGACAAAATCAAAAAAGTGGACGGTGAATTCGAACAACCAAATCATTACTTTGTGACAACAAGGTGGGTTTTTCTAAGAGTCAGGTTCATGAAGATCTCTTGTTTGCACACAACAGAGTTTCACATAGAGGGCGACAGAAGACAGAACACTGGGTGAAACAGAACTTTGCTGAAGTCAGCCAAAGGGTTATTAACCTCTTTGTGAGCTTATGTCGACTGCATGCAGAACACAAACCAATTACCAGTAGAATCAAAGAAGTAACCAATCCATTACAAGGAACGTCATTCTCGTCAATTCTGGAGATTGACTTAATGGACTTTCGGAATTTACCGTGCACAAGTCGAAATCCGCACAAGTGGGTGATTAATCTTATCAATCACCATACAAATGCAGATGAAGTTCTCGATGCTGTAAAGAATTACTACTTTCCCTATGGATACCCGAGAAAAATTCTAATAGACAGTGGAGAACCACCAGAACACTGATGAAGACATTAAATGTCAAGGGGAAGCCACTGAGCTAGCCTCTGGTAAAAACACTTTAGACAATGATCAGTGTGAAACTGTTGAAAGAGCAGCCAAACGCCAGAAGATACGTGAACGACAATGAAGAAATGGTAAAACAAACCAGACAGTCAAGGAAGGCACCTTTCAAGATCGATGACATGGTTGCAATCAAAATAGACAGGGTAGAGAAAACGAGTCCTGTACACCCGAATATGCTGTTGGGCAAAATAATGTAGATTAGGAAAGACTACGCTAAAATAGTTACTCTACAAGAAAGCATTAACATTACATGCTTGCATTTCGAGGAATGTGACACTCCATTATTGCAAAGAAATTTCGGTTTGCAAGTAAATGAAGTAACAACACTTTGTTTTGACTGCATCTTTATTACTTGTATTCAGATTAAATTTGAAACATAAAATGAATCTATACAATTGTCTACTTTAGTGGACGTTGTCTGTTAACCAAACCGCATTACTTGGTTAACTAGTCAAAAGTCCACTTACTAGCCCGGAATACCAACCCATTTTATGACCCTAACCCTAACCTTCTGAAAACAAACTTCAATTTCATATTGACAACCCTAAACTCAAACTGACGCAGTCCTTAGGCCTAAATGCATTATCGTGACCATGATGAACACTTCCTGTTGGAAGCTAATCATTCAAAGGCACTTCTAAACCACATTGGTGAGAGGCACGTGCTCTCAACACTGCGCCATCCCTGCACCCCAGTTCAATACGTGAACTGGTTTGAAAAAAAAAAACAAAAACAAAAACAAACAACAACAAGCGTTCTCGGGCGGAAGGGATTCTGCACATTCTTGGTTGTCATCTTCAGTAACAGATCGCTCACTGTCAGGAGCATCAATTTGGACAGCTTCACAATGAGACAAGCAAAATCGATTGTTAAAATTCCCTATCCTTTTTTTGTATTAAGGTTTTAGCAGCTTCTTTTTGTGACTTGGAAAGCTCGCCGTGATCATGAGAGTAGTTTAGAGAGTCTACCAACAAATTACCAGTCTCTAGCCCAAAAAAAAAGATAAAACTCTTTGGAGAGTCCCTCATTCCCAGGGGCTTTGTTATTTTCAAAAGTAGAGAGGACTTTAAAACATTCAGAGTATGTTAACTGGCCATCACATATTTTCCTCATATCATCGTTTAATTTCGGAATTGTTAAGGAGTCCACCAAGAATGGGCAGTGGGTATCAGTCTGAATCCCTGTCTTTTCGTCATAAAGATTCGAATAAAAATTGTGAACTTCATCTAATATGTTATTCGCGTTTGTTATCTCTGCACCATCTGAGTTTAGCAGCCTCCCAAAAAAACTTTTCTTTTTATTATGATTTTCTAATTTAAGGAAATATTTTGTATTCCTTTCACCTTGTTCATACCACCTGGCGCGCGACCAAATTATCCACCTCACCACATAATCGTATTCTCTCTCGTAAACCGTTTTGCAGGCCTCAAGGTTTTCGAGGTTCTCAGGAGAAGGCGCCTCTCCACCTTTTTCCCAGCATGCCCTTAGCTTTCTTTTAATTCCGTCAATCTTACTTTTCCTTGCACTAGCTTTTACTTTACTATATTTAATACTATCTTGACGAATCTTATACTTGATATAATTCCCATTTAATTCTTAAATTTTCACAAAAGCTTATTTCTTCTAGCCATAGAGGAAAGTTGTCGCGCATTCTCTGGACAAAAATTGGGTTGTCTAGGAGACTAATATTAAACTTCCAGATGGAGTGACCTCTGGGTTGGTCAGCTAAAGAATCCACCTCAAGAACGATAGAAGAGTGATCTCATTTGATGCTAGTAATAATATCAATTTTGGCTACATCGTCCTGGTTTTCTTTAACGCCAAGTGAATTTTTTACTTTTTGGGTTACGAACTCTCCAAATATCTACTAGGTCATACTGTATAAGTAAATCTTCCAGTCCTTAACTGATTCTTTTAAAGTAGTGATCCCTCCCGAGCAATCTAAAGAAGGTTGCAAGGCAACATTGAAATCTCCCCCAATTACCAGCTTATAATTGGACTCCCGGAGTACCTCAACGGAAATAAGATCAGATAAAGCCTGGAAGAATGAGGATTGATTCGACGTTTTATTTGGCGCATATATATTTATTAAAAGAAAAGGGCTGTCTTGCTTCTAAGATCAGATACCTGCCTTCATTGTCAACACGCGACGATATAAGCTTGAAGTCTAACGACTTATGAACAAGGATAGCCACACCACAGCTATGATTAGAAGCATGCGAAAAGAAAAACTCACCAGGCCATAGTTTTCTCCAATGATTAGCAATTGAACCGTGCTATACGTTTCCTGTTGAAAAGAAATATCTGCGCTCTGATTTATCAACCAATTAAGTATAGACATTCTTTTTTCGAATGCACAAATACATCGAACGTTTAGCGAGATGGCTTTGAACTTTAAGTTTTTGCGATCCATGATTGGAATTTGCGGTATTTAAAACTGGTTGGATGGAAGACAAAAGCTATCACTCCCAACAGGACAGTTGAAATCAGGTG
>NW_027180146.1:265000-267500 GCF_036669925.1 Montipora capricornis | reverse complement strand
ATCAAGTTTGTGCTGAGACGCGACGACTCGGTGTTGTGCGAGTAGTACGCACAACAATGGCAGCTTTTCATCTTTACTTCACACACCTTCAATTTGTGGACCAAGCGGAAGAGACCCATTAGATGTGCAATGCGTCACATTTGAAAAATGCAATGAAGATGTCTACTCACTCCCATCTCAAGGTTTTAAAAGTCGGACACAATTTGTGACGAAAAGACGTTGCTTTTGGCAAGACCAGGTACAGCCTTGTTACTGGTTTTATTAATGGCTATTTTAAGAAATTACGAGTTTTTGAAACTGTTTGCATCCATTGCATATTGTTTTAGGAGCATTTAAAGTGAATAGTTCCCACTTAGCAGTGACGATATTTCCTTACCATCGAGAGATGTATGGTCTCCGTTGCAGAGGTGGGAAAGTGAGATGTGTTCCAATGGAGGTGGTAGGACACAAAGTTCCAAAAACTAAATACGATCGGGGGTTGAGCAGTACGGAATCTATATTTATTTCATTAACACTGGGGACGTTTCACTCTGTTGAATCTTGTAAGCCACGCTTTCGTTTATTTATTTATTTAGTTATTTATTTATTTATTTAGCAGATCTCTTAAAAGTAAAGTTGAAAAACAAATTCCGCGAGGTTCACTTCCACAGGCGTAGCCAGTAATTTTCATAAGGGGGTCACACCGTGTCCAGCGAAGGGTACTCACAAGAAAAATGTGAGGACCTCTTTTGATACGAATTTGGGCACTAAATATCATAGTTCCGTCTGAAATTGGGTCAGGCTGGGGTGCCTTCTACAACCAGGATCTGGAATTGTATATTTTGCTTAAGTATTCTACCTCTTGAAAACAACGGGTTAGAAATTAAACAAGGTAAAGACAAGCAGATATTTTGGTATATGTTTCGCCTAAAACGGAGAGTTTTGGTTTCAGGAAGCATACCGCACCGAACGGCCCACTTCCCTTCTCCCGGGTACTTGTATTAACTGATGAAGTATTTGGCTCAGCTTAAAAAACATAAAACGCGTTAGAGCTGCCGAAAGCTGCACTAAAGGAATTTATTTTTCTGTATCTGTTTGAAATACTCTCCAAGTATTCCGGCTAAAAAGAGACCATCTGAAGATACTAATAGAAAGCGCACCTTCAGTGAGAGAAGCGCACCTCTCCCTGGACGTCTCCACTGCCCTAACCCCTCCTGAAGAGGACACGCCTAAGGGGAAAAGTAGGAAAAGGCGTCATGGCAAACCAACATCAGTAGGTTAACTAAAAATTCCTCATTTCATCACTGCGTTTCAGTAAGCGACCCCACGTCCAGGTGATTCTGTGTACCAAATGTCACTCGGGAAGTGTCAAGGAAACGCTTAAGGGATATTATACTGGATACAAAGGATTTTTAGTAGTAAGTTCACGGGGAGACGCAACGTAGAAGTTAAAGAGAGAAAATAAAGGGACTAATAACGAAATGGGGAGGGGGGGATATTGAACATTAACGACCGACTGACTTCACTTTGCTGTTCAATCCACTGAAATAGGCCAACCTATTTTCCTTTCTTCCCGCACGTCGTGCCTACTCACGGGACACACCTGATTCCAAACTGGAGAAAACAAAGTTATAACTCAGAGAGGAAACGTTTGTCGAAAGCAAAAAAATGTACATTTGATTTGGTAAAGTGGAAGAGAACCCTTTTGGGAGAACTCTCTCTGTGATTTGTTTCTTAAAAGCTAATAAAATTTCTTTCTTCTCCAGGAAAGTGGGAATGGTACTGTCTCTGAGGAATTAGGTGTAATAATGGAAATTGCTTTATCCCGATGATACATGTCATCTGTGGAGAAAATTGCAAGAATCTACCGCTATTAGCAAAATGCTTGGCGACGAAGCATTGTTTCGTTAACCTGATAGAGGCTATCCTGAGAGTCTAGCAAAAGCTTACAAGAATAAATAGCATGGGATCGGGGAGGCAAATTTTATCTATTATGGCAGGTGTCACAAGCTACAAAGCAATTCAAACCTTCATTCTTGAGATAACGCCGTATCGCTGTACTATGGCATGGTTTGCAATATGGTAGAGCAGCCCCTGTCCCAAAGAAAGACGCCCCGAGATTACGTGTTAATAGACAGCAACTAGAACATTTTCTTAGTTTTATTTCAAGCCCTCGTTTAGTACAGGACCTTCCTTCACTCAGGCGCATCAATGGCGGCCACGGGGAGCTTTGGCTCCGTCGCTTTATTGACTTTTTATGCTTTTACATTCCTATTTCTAACGCGAGGACCTATTCAAAATGGGTCTAAATGTTTGCTACGTCGGCCTTTGGGGTTATTTTCGACGGGGACTGTATTTTCTAGTGAAGCTGGTTTAATATTAGTCGTGAAGCTCGGCGGCAAATTTAAACTAGATCTGAGATCTAAGAGTTATTTTAAATCTAGTCTTCCAGTTACAAAGTGGACTAAGCATGGATCTACTTCGCTTCACATTCCTGGCCACGACCCTCCGTTGGACATAA
>NW_027180146.1:257500-260000 GCF_036669925.1 Montipora capricornis | reverse complement strand
AGTAATGGGGATTTCTTAGATCCAAAATAATCCATTCAGCTGAATAAGTCATTAAAAGCAGCATTTTCAGCAATCATCGAGTTTTGACCATGAGTAATCGGGTAGCGAATTAAGTAGTGGGTATTTTTTTCCTGAATTTATTCAACATTATTTTTCGTTTCAAGGGTGCTGCATTTGAAACCTGAATTACATGAGTTATTAGATATCAAGAAAAGGATTTCAGTTGGAGTAAAAAGGTGGTAATCAACGCACGCACCGTTTGATGACAGCAGATTGAACTAGACTGGCAATTATTATTGCAAAATACGTCAACATTGACCTACAATATTTTCGTCTAGCGCGCGGCCAAGAAAAAAACTTTTTAATATGACAAACACGAAGAATTGTTTTTTTAGAAGAATTCTTCTACACCCTATAAACATATATATATACCCTTGTTGTTGCAGCGTTCTAAAATATGGTAAAATTCACCCCGTCAATAATGTACAAAGCATTGCCCTCTTTCCACGGATAGAAATATTGCAAAAAAAGCTTTAATAAATCTACGTGGAATGTAGGTTGAAAGTAAGTATAGGTTATTTGAAACAACTTGTGTAAAATTGGAGGATAGACAAGCTTTCGTTGTTTTAAAGAAGCTTTTTGAAAATGCCCTAATTTGCATAATTTCAAACCGGCCGTCGGGCGGGTTGAGGCCTATTTTCAAATTTTCTATTTTTCGTGGGCTTAAACCAAAGCTCTTTGGAACTTTTCAATATCATATGTCACTACAAGGGATCTTTCGGTCAAAGAAAAAAAGAAATACATTTTTCATTTATCTGGCGCCGGATTCTCGTTATTTACAGACAACGGCTCTTAAAGTCCGAAAAGACCGCTAAACAGCGCGAAGACGTACGGTTACTATGAAGAGTGCCCCTCCATCCTCGTGAGCTCTAACTGTCTTGTCCTTCTGTTGCTGATTAGTACAAGCTATTCCCGAAGTAATTGATTTAAATAATTTATTAAGGAGGCCTAAAATTTGCCCCAATAATGACAAATTAGTAAAGAAAAACTATTAATTCAACATCGAGAGCTTCTAACCCGTAAAGCATAATAGCCACACTGAAGACATGGAATTTTCTGGTAATAAGCTAGATTCAGACGGTTCTTCAAGGCAATAAATTGTGGATCATATTAAGTTATTAGTAGTAGTGGTAGTAGTAGTAGTAGTAGTAGTAGTAGTAGTAGTAGTAGTAGTAGTAGTAGTAGTAGTAGTAGTATTAGTGCAGTTCTCTGTTGCGTCAGGTATACCTATGTAAAAGTTTTAAATTCACCATGACTATTTTCAGTCTCTAGTGTAATGTATAGTTGTGTAAGCGTCATGAAAGGCTTGATGGCCGTGAGGACTGAGTATGTAAAAGTATTATTGTACCATTTTAGTCACATGCTCCTTTAGTGACTTATGGCATTGCGAGAGTGACGGGGTATCGGGGCTTCTTGCATTTAACTACTAGTGTGGAGGGACGATGGAAGTGGATTCTCCTCGAAACTTTTGTCACAACAATGTTTCAGGCCTTGTCATGGTGTTAACTTAAAGAGGTTCGATTTCTGCAATTGAGAGTGTGGTCACTAAGTTTAATTCTTCCGGTGTAGGTTGTCAAGGTATTCTTTTTTTGCAAGCCGTTCTCATTTTTCGGTGCGAAATTAATCCCTGAAAGCACTGTAAGTCTATACAGTCTGGGCCTGCAGGTAAATTAATTTTAAGGTACTCACAGGTGGACAGAGAAACCTTGCTTAAATTTGATGGTGCCGATTTTGCCTCCATGCAAAGTTCTAAGCGAAAATACAGTCAGTTAAAAACAACGTTACACATTTGTTATAATTGTGGGAAAAATGACGAGATTGACTACGGTTTGTAGTGCCTAGCTAAGCCTTGCATACGGTTGGCCGCCTGAAATTTGAATTGACCAATCAGCATTCAGAGGGCGGGAAAAATTTTAGTGTCCTGACGTCATATCAATTGTGTGCTCTCTGATTGGTTAGATACAAAATATTGAAATTTCAGTTGATCGTCTTCGATATCAACATTCAGTCCTAGCCTATCGATCTCTTTATTTATATACATGAATTTTAGATTGTATTACAACAGCTTTATACGCTGAATATATGAAATCATATGGATTGGATCAGTAGAGCGGATTTAAGATTTTATTCAAGGTGGACTGAGATAGTTACGGACTTATTCGGCAGAGGAAGACTTCGCCGACAGGACTCGGCTTCGAAGGAGTTTGTTGAAACCTTCCTCCAGTCCAAAGTACATTTGTACGAGAAACTTCAGATCACTCCCTCTCTGGCTTTCAGTTGGCAGGGGCTTAAGTCCTTGTCTAGAAATAAATCAGTGGCCTCCTTGCAGTTTAGCGACTGTTTTGGTTGGGAACGGTGATCGGTGAAAGTTCGGTAACGTTTATACAAATTATTGCTACAAGAGAATGAATGTCCACACGAAAGGCATTTAAATCTGGGA
>NW_027180146.1:217500-250000 GCF_036669925.1 Montipora capricornis | reverse complement strand
AAAATCTGACACTGATGAATAATAAAGTAGCTGCTATCCCCAAAACGATGGAATTACCTGGCGATAAATAGCCTCGTCTTGGAGAGTAAAGTTTTGACTGTCAACCTCAAGAGTTGGGCGATTGTGATCTTTGTGTTCAATTCGCACATTTCTTGTCAAACTTTATAACACTTGAAAGAAAAAGAAAACTAACAAAAACAAAAACTCGTTATCTTGCATCATTTGACACAGATGCTTCACTGTTTCGTGAGTAAACACGCCGCGGTAACTTCATCACGGCGCCCGCTGAATCCGATGTCACTTCAGTTCGATTTTGCGCTTTTACTTGTGCAGCCAAAAGTACAATAGCAAAAATCTCCAAAATGTTTGTCGCTGATCGTAACTTTTTATATTCGGGGTTAAAAATTGATGTTGTTTTCATGTCATAAATGTTGTTGCTGATGGCAAAATATTTTATTCTCGATCGACCGTCCAGAAAACTTCCTTCTGCTCTTCCCAAAAACTTTATATTACTATTTATTTACTTTTGCATCAATATTTGTTTCGCATAAAGCAAGCTAACAAAATCAGTTCTTTGCTTGGTCCGCATTTGTTAGCGTTAAAATAGAATTTTCGGTCGAATGCTTCTGTTTCGAGGGGTATATTGTTTTGGTCTCCCATCCAGATACTAACCCCGCCGAACAGGAGCAAAATTTAAACGAACTTTAGTATAACAAAGCTGTCAGATGCTCAGAGGGCACGCTTAAACTTGTACAGGTGGTGAAAAGAAGTTGTGAGGGAACTTGAAGATTATCTACACATCAGCCCAGAAGCCAATGTTTCTCGCTTCTCTTTAATTTATTTGTTATTGTTCAGAGACTGGAATGCCGTAGTTCAATACCACACAATTCAGTGTCTTCTGATTTTCTGTAACACGTACCACAGGAAACCCAGTGTATGCTTCACGGAAGCATCTTGTTCTTCAAGAACTAAGTCAGGTTGCATTAACGGTCGACCGTGTTGGTACCCGAAAAATGCATGAAAACCACATAAATGATGCAATTCCGTACATTATGCGAACGACTACACTTTATGTGATGAGAGTCCTGTGCCAGGACATTGAATAGTGTGAAGAAAAGCTTTAGTTTTACAATATGCGCAGAATCGAGTTTCACAATCAAGTTTCCTTTGTTCCTTAGACCTTTCTCCTGAATCTTTTGGCGGGAGTTAATGGTCTTGAAGACGAACTAATCCAACGTTTTCAGCTAATAGAAGTGAAAGTTACTCATAGGGCCACGGACATGATATAGTTCTGCCATCTCTAGTGTATCGAAAAGCAGGTTGGTGGTGGCAAAGCTGTCATTAACAGTGGTTGATCCCAACTTAAGCATGTCAGTGGGCAGTAAAGGAAAAGAAGGTCACCTTTTCCTAGCAAATAACGCATGGATTTACAAAAACACAACAGTAAAAAGCGAGGTGACACACACTAACACCAACCCGGTGTGGCCAGCACATCACGCATTCGCATAACCATTTCACTCGGTCAATTAGCAGCCATGGACAGCTGTCTCGGTCTTTTGAGCTTCATCAACATGGCGTAGCTAACATACCTGACGGGGCTTTTAGCGCCCTTTTAACTGGCAGCTTCACATGCCATACATGTGGTAAGCTGGGTTGGGAACAGCAAAACTGTTCTCCAACGGCAAGCGTGTGGGAATGTGGATCGCATGGTCCTGTCCATGGCTTCCAATTGATCGAGTGAAATGGTTGTGCGCATGCGTGATGTGTTGGCCACCCTAGGTTGGTATTAGCGTGAGTCTTCTTACTTTTTTTTGTTATTTACAAAAAGTTATTTCTCAAAAAAAAGATGACGTCATAAGGCCCTCCTTGGATATACTTTTCAAAATGTCAGTTCCATTTTTTGCCCAAATAGAGATTCCATGCCATAGTTTACGAATAATGATGGGACGTTTTCCATCCGGTGAAAAAATCGCCTTTTCCTTTCGTGTACTGAGAGTTTTATATGTTTTTCTTTTTTTCTTTTTCTTTTTTCAGTGAAACGCACGGCAGAGGTTTGGTACTAGTTGCGCATGCGCCTTCTGATTGAAGTGATGTCAGATTCCAATTAAAAAAGATACTTCAAAGAACCATCCATTCAATCTTTTTGTAGGGCTCCTGCATGACTAAAAAGCTTCGTTAGCATCCATTGTCTTTCTGAAGTGCCACCCCCTACCCCCTCCCCTAAGATATGAAAATGTTGCGCGGAAAGTTTATATGATTAGGAAAGCAGTGTAGTAGTAGTAGTAGAAACTTTATTAAGAGTGTCAAAAGCCATCTAGCCAGGGAAAAGAAATCCCTTACTAATTTGGGGACACCAATTAGGGAAAAAATTACAAGCTAAAAACTATATATAATAATAATTAAAATATCAACAGTTATCTAGTTTCAGGATTAATAGTAAAAATATACAGAAATCAAAATGAACAGAGGCTACAGCCTGCGTAGCCATTATCTAAATGTTCACGTATATTAAGTTGGCGTATCTTGCCTTTGAACGACATTAGGGTTGTAACGTCCCTGGTACTCTTGGGTAGTTTTATCCATAGCCTAGGCCCAAGATATCTAATAGAGTGCTTGCCGTAGGTGACTGTCTCGTAACTGAGTATAGAGAAATCTGCTTGCCTCAAATTGTAATTACTATTTGGTTCTTTAAAGATGTTATTTATATAGGCAGGGCACAGTTTATGCTTCACATTATACACAAGGATGCACAGATCCTGTAAGCGTCTGTTTAGTAGAGTAGGCAGATCTGCCTTCTCTAATAATTGTTCATAACTAGAATTTTTGTCCTTGAAAACCGCCCTAAGTCCTCTTTCTTGTAATCTTTCAAGCTTTCGAATGTCGCTCGCTTTGCAGAAATGCCACACAAGGTGACAGTACGTTAAATTGCGTAGTCTCATTAGAACATCAATTCTCTGGCTGGCGTTTTTGCAGATAGAGATTATATGCTCAGAGAACTTTAGCTTAGAATCTAACACTACTCCTAGAAGTGTGATGTTATCTTTAGTTAAGATTTCGGTATTGTTCACGCAAATATTACTGTCATTTTGAGTGAAGCCCAAGTTCAGAACCTGGTACTTTTTGAGGTTTCCCGCCAGTAAGTTAGAATCATACCACGTTGTAGCCAAGTTGGCACTATCCTTTAACTGGAAAGTCACAGCTGCCTGGTCTACTCCTACGTAGTAAATTTGATGGTCGTCTGCATGCATAGACAAGTTCGCTGTTAGGCAGTAGGATAGGTCATTCTGGAAAACATTCCATAACAACGGGCCAAGCGCGGAAGGCTGGGACACCCACGACTCACGTAACGGCTCGAACTAACACTTGATATTTCCGATCATTTAAATAGCTGTTTAAAAGTTGAATAGCGCTTTCCTGAAAACCATACGCTTCAAGCTTACTCAGAAGTAGTGGTGGGTGTAACGAGTCAAATGCCTTTGACATGTCTGTTGAAAGTATGCTCACAACCTGTCTTTGATCCCTCGCGAGTCTTCAATCTTCTACTAAATTGATCAATGTTGTTTCGCAGCTGTGAGCTTTGCGATAGGCGGATGAGTTTTGGTAAATGCAATTATCAAAGCCAGAGTTGATCTGCGCTCCAACCAACTTCTCAAGAACTTTGCTTACACATGGTAAGAGAGTTATGGGCCGATAATTTTCCTTTGCATTCCTGTCATCTTTTTTATATACTGGGGCCCAATGCCCACACTCCTTTTACTAGGCCACGCCTTCTTAAAAATACAAGAATTGAACAAGGTGGTTAGTGGAGGGGATAATTCATAAGCACCTATTTTTAAGGCCTTTGAAGGGATGCCATACAAATGTAAAATGAAATACAATCGTCTTCTGACAGATGCTTTAGGCCAATTTTAATTTTATGTCATTGTTTCCCTTGCATTGAAGTCACTGAAGTCAAACTGCTATCCAACAATGTACTAGGGGAGGAAGATCCTGATACACTGACATTTTCTCAATTTTATATTCTTTTTTTCGTGAATATTTGTTCCAGTCGCTTCCTTTTTAGAAACATTTGAACCATTGTTCTGTTCAATGGCACAGGTCTTTTGAGTGGAGAAAGACGCCACGAAAACTTTGACCGAATTGCGTCCAACGTTAATTCCATTTTCTTGCCACTGAGCCCCGTTTTTATTTCCTCTTTACCAAAATGCAACGGTCATACCGTTGTAGATTTCGTTAATGAAAATATTGGGCCAACATCTCGAATTTTCTGCAACCACTGCTTGCGAATGTTTTCAGCCGTCGAGCGGAAATAAGACGGGAGACGTCCCGCTCTATTTCCTTGAGAATCCACGTTACCTCTTTGGTTACACAGAGGGCCACGACAATAAACATTTGACCATGATATTCCACGAAACTTGTTCCGTGAATGAGAACTCGCAGAATTGCGAACTGTCTTCATTTGGCTCTTGTCCTACAACGCCTCGTTTTCGCGTTTGACTGCTCAATCGCCCCGCACCGGCCACCATTTGTGAATACGGAGTTTACACCGTTAACTGTAACAGTTAAGATCTCGTTGCTCTCGCGTATTATTTAGATCAACAGAATGTTAAAGAACCTATCCTGGAAACTCAACTTCGCTTAACCAAACTGGTTTTGAGACTCAAATGTTTTCAGTTTCCGAAAAATCATGGTGTAGTAATGAGAACTAAGATGGGTCACGACTACGCCAACCTTCTTGTAGGCAGTGTCGAAGCAAAAATGTAGAATGTACAACGTGCCAAAATTAAACCTGATCCTTATAAACGTTTCATCGCAGACTGTGTCGGCCATACCATCATACAAAAAGGAACTCAACCAATTTATTGCACTGTCAAGTCCAGAAATTCTTTCCACCCGTCTCTAAATCTCACCTGGATAATTTCGACAAATGCACAAGCTTTTGTCGACATAAAGCTCTCAGTCAACGGCAAATATTTATCAATTAGCGTGCATTACACGGCAAACAAACAGTTCCTACAGCTACCTACTATATTTGTCAACTCAGTCACCAGTCCATTCCATTTCTCAGTTTGTCAGGCACTTGTGCCTTTACAATGGTGACGATTTCGATTTTTATGACAGAACCGAGCATGTGCCATTTCTTTAAAAGACTCGTCCGGCCACCTCAACTATTGGCGACACAAGAAAACACCAACATCAAGAGATCAATCTAGGCGGGACATCACTACAAGGGTAACAAAAGGGAAGGAGACAGAAAATGCAAATCTCCAAAACCACGCTGTGAACTGAGAACCATACTGAAACAGGCAATCCCAAAAGTAGGCCAACATTTTCCTATTTCAATTTTCTAAACCACTCTACCCAGAACTTGACAGTATTTCTGTTTGGGTGATTGATTCCTTCTTAGGTTTTAATGACGACAAATATGTGAGTGACTTATTAACAAGCTGAAACAAATCTTTGTGAAGTGACAAGACGCATATCTATATAAATTTTTTGACAGTTTACATACAGCAATAAACTTACAGCCACTGTAGCCTTGCGAGTGCTGAGAAAACCTTTTCTGGGAGTTGTGTTATGTTATTGTTATCAAGACTCCTAGAAATGAAAGCAAGGAAAGGAATCTATAAGGAACCTTCCGCAATGCTAGGTTAACCTTAATATTAATTTATCGTAAGACTACTTTTTAAAGCATACTCAGGAACATTACACCATCCTCATTAAACGATCCCATTTCAACGAGTCTTAATGTAGCTTTTATTTTCGTTTTATTCCCATATTTCGCCGGTCATGGCCTTACTCAATTCTAATCAGACAACAGCAGTGCAATTACTGATCCCAGCTGTCCTCAAAAGATTCCGTAATCAGCTGAGAAAAAGAGAGGTCACGCCAAACCAAAGCATTCACTGCTGTTACTAGGCGTTGTAGATCAGTTGGACAAAAACATATTAGTGCAGTGTCATCGGTGTATCGAAAGTTATTGATGTTAACTCCTCCTATGACCACTAGTACTCCATTCAATTGTTCTCCTTCCTTAAAACCATTTTTTTATCCTTTTCTCCAAGATAAGTAAAAACATAAGCATTACGATAACAGTAGAGAAATTCCTATCTAAAGAAACCCTAATTAATATGTACTACTCTTTCATATATCCTTTTCCAACCTATGGTTCCATACTGTGGGGTAACAATTATTATGGTCCCATTTATATGATGTAGTTAAACTCCAGAATAGGGCAATTAGAATATTAAGTAATGGCCAGTATTACCCCGCACTATATCAATTTTCGCATTTGAAATTTCCTGACATTGTTAAACTTCATACCGGTACACGTCTTCTTTTCTTTGATATCTTATGTGATTTCAAACCTTTTAATTTACAATGCCCCTTTTATCTAACAAACATAGTTATACTACTCGTAATGTCTCTTCAGAACAACTCTATCTTCCCTCTGATAGAACTAACATCAGAAAAGTCTCTCCCACTATGATTGGACGATACTTTCGGAACAATCGTCCCCTTTTTATTCGCTCTAGGCCGACAACAAAAACTAACATACAGATTTAGCCAAGCCTAAAAGCGGAGCTTGCTGGTTATTTATTCTTACTGCCTGTAGGGTAGATGAAAATAAAAGGTTTCGAATTGTCCACGTTTTGATGTTTCCGGTAGCTGCTTTAATAACTAAATAATTTTCTTTGCTTTCCTCTATAGAAAAATTCATGGCCTAACTATTAAATTCCACGGTACATTTTTCGCTAAAAACTGATATCGCATGAATCACGAAGCGATGAGTATGATACCGGTTTTTCGAGTGAAATTTACTTTGGAAATCACCAGTTTGGCAATGAATTTTTCTTGAACCGCATGAGTTTTGAAAAGAAAACAAGAAGATCTTTAAGATCTTAAAACCGCGCTTTGAAAATTTATCTGTTTCCTTACCATTATAGTCGCAACGTAGTGCACACTCCAAAGCAGTCTTTGTTGATTCACTAGAACTAAAGACACAAAATCACTTGATCAATCTGTAGCACAACAACTGACAACAACAACTGCACACGAACTTATTACTCGGAATACCTGAAAGGTATCCGAGTTATATTCTGGGAAGAATTTAGTTTTCTGTGCAGCAAATGGACAATAGAATTAGGAGGCGGGGCGGTGATTTCATTGGCTAAAAGCAATGTACAACACCCCTCCGAGCAATACATTTGACCTCCCTCCTCAAAATAAACACAAACTTCAGATAGCAAGAGACTTGAAACAGCCTCACGTCTAACAGAATTCGATGAAAATCTGAATTTATAACGTGCAGTGGAGCGACTAAATGATGGGTTCTACGTTAGGGCTTCAGCGTGACTCGTTTAATTTCGTTTGCTGATTCAAAGCCCATGTTCCACGATATAGAGAATGACGCAATGCAATGCAGCTGAACGTGAATATGCTGGATTCAGCCGTCTAGAAATGTTATGAATAAGATATTTACTATAATCCTGCCTGTTGACAACATGACTAAATCGCCAGTACAGAACTTCCAGCAGCGGTATGTTATAAATGGCCGAGATTTCTTAGTCTCTTTCTGCCTCAGCTGTTCTTTGTACGAACGTCATCCGCCGATGTCTATTTTTTCTTTTTATTGTTAGTTACCTAGAGCTGGAGGTCACCGGCAGCGTTATTCACAACACTCTTAATTTGGAACCTTTGCAGATGGATACCGTTTATTAATTACAATTGAAACCAGTTTATCTGATGTCACGCTACATACTAGATCCCGCAAAGATAGACATAACGCCCACGTAATTTCCATTCAAACAACCAGTTTCAAGACATACTACCCCTATAGCTATGTCACCTGTTGAATTTATTTGCAATTGTGAACATTAAGCGATTTTCACCGGTACATTATCTGCGTTGTTATGAATGAGCAACTGGCTGCAGAAACATTATAATACTTGTTTTGTTTCGTACTTGGCAAATTAAAACAGGCGCTCGAGAGGCGCATGTGACTACTCCAGAGATGTACAAGAGGAAAAGAAGTAGAATAATTTGTCACAGCTTTCATATCGATAGTTTTTCGACCATTGAAAAATTTACGTGCGATAGATCATTTTCACTGTCACGCAACAAAAAAATAATGTCGAAACGTTCGATGAAACAAACCAATAACTTGGAATGTTGCGGGAAACAAATCTAAACACCACCTCCAATTCTCAGATATGTGCGGTGCATAGTTTCTGAGCTCTTTGTCGAAGCGCTGAAATCACACAACTTTTACTTGTGTTTGTGAATCAAAGTGGACTTGACTTCGCCTTGAAAGCGCTTACTTTTGGCTCATGAGATAAAATGTATGAACACATCTCCTAATGTACTTGACAGGCTCAAACTGCTTAGATTCATAGGGATATATATTTTTTTCAATCAAATAAAGTGGAAGCCCGCGTAACGGCCATACATTCTCTTATAGAAAACCCTCGTTAATGCGATCACCCGTTAATACGGCCAACGGCCACAATTTTAAATCCCAAACAGTAGAGTCCACTATACTTTCACCGCGTTAACTCGGCCACTCGCGCCAAACGTCTATGACATGTTAATTTCATTAACCTTCGTTAGTTATCGCTGTAATCGAAGAGTCGATTTACTTTACAAAGTACTGTCAGCAACACTCCTCCCTGTTTTCATTACAAACATGATCTTGACACTACTGTAACATCCAGTAAGGCAAAGCGCGAAGGGATTAAGCCTTTGTGCTTTCATCAAAAACATGATTGATACTTAAGTCTTTCGGTTAGGGTAATTACGGCGGCTTCCGTTTTTTAGAAGCATAGTAAGCTGGGCCTGTTCTTGTTTTGATTTTAGGCTCAGAACGTACAGTACACCTAACAATTTTAAGCCTTTTACCTACTGTGCGAAGTTTCAAGTATTTTACCGGTATACAATTACTGTAAGTACATTCCTGTTGTTTATTAAAGAGAAAAGTTTTTCTGGAGGTGCAAATGCGATATTTGTCATTAAGGCCTTTAGTCATGAATTTCAGCCTACCCCCGCTAATACGATCACCCCGTTAATACGGCCAATTTTTTTCGGCCCGTTGATGACCGTATTAACGGGGTTCCACTGTAGCTTGGTATCATGGTGTCACCATGATAAGCTACGTAAGGTGACAATTAGGAAATTCGAAATACTGTATTTTCGAAACGAAAGACGTCATTGAACTGGAAACTTGGAAAAAGATTTATTTTTCGGGTATCTTCAACCTCCTATAGATGACAATTCAGAAGACCTCACTGTGAAACCATCTATAGTTTGACAATTACGTGCTACTGCAAAGCTTTGTTTATCTCGAAAACGGCGGCTTCATTAAACGCGTAAACGGGCTCAATTGGTCGGTTAGAAAAAAAAATACGCAAGCTACGAGAAGTAGCTGTTGTAAGAATTAAAACCTCACCTCAGAACCGTATTCTTCACAGATCATCATCTGCGAACACGGGGCACCCGAGCATTTCGTTCGTCCTCGCGAACTATCGGCAATTCATCGTACTGCTTGCAGAGTCCGAACTTTTATACTTTTCGTATGCGGATTGGCTCCGAAGTGTATTCTATTGTTACATACTCATTTTCGGAAAAACTACCACGATGGCAATAGTGACTACGCGCCATGCGCAGTAGACAAAAACTACCTCGTCCAAAATGTATCACACTACTTCTGCGCCACTTAGTATTCCGAGTAAACGCTTTAAAAAAGCGTCTTGTTGTACTATCACTTAATATCCGAGGAATCTTCGATGACGTAATGGTCTTAATTAATCTGGAACTGTCATCAGAATATCTATGGGTATGAACGATACGATAATAACACTTTTAACAAATTACAGCTTTCTTTTCTAAAAGTCGCGATTAAATTTACATGGTTTTTTACACGAGTAAAGGCCTAGCAAAGTAGTCACACGCGTCACTTAATTTAAGAATTACGTTATCCACGGCTATGTTTAGTACGTTGGTTATTTCCCTACCAATGAAAGTTGAAACGTCGACACATTCCATGGATGACATAATGATCTTTTATGTATTCAATACTCGCTTCGAATAAACTGCTTAAATAACAAAAAGAGGCAATATATTTTGTACTAAATAAAGAGTAGAATATTCATAAATTTTACGTACATTAACGTTTTAACAGCTTTTGGCGAATACCTGTAAACATCATAAGTTGCGTTATTCGAAGTGCGACTGACTATATGACCGAATAGAAATTTGGGGCTGCTCACCAACAAAACTAAATTTTATCTGTTTTCTTACCACTATAGTCGCAACGTAGTACACATTCCAAAGCAGTCCTTGTTGATTCACTGATGACTATAGAACCAAAATCACTTGATCAATCTCTAGCACAACAAACTGACAACAACGGCTGCACACAAAGATATTGCACCATTACTTATAGCCTTTGTCAAATCTCCGATTGCACCATCAGTCGTTACCGTTGTGAAATCTCCGATGACGTAATAGTCTTAGCTATCTAAGTCACGATTACATGTTTCAATAAGACACCAAAATATATATATTTTGTTGTAAATAAAAAGCGGGCTATATTCATAAAATTTTAAGTACATTATCGTTTTAACTGCTTTTTGACGCATAAACATCCTAAGTTGCGTGACTGGAAGTCCCACTGACTATGTTGCCGAGTGGGAGTCTGGTTCAGCTCGCCGACAAAACAAAAAAAAAAAAAACGATTGCAGAGCAAGGACCCCGCTCGGCCCATGGCTGCGCGGTTAACAAGCACACCTTCAGCGAACGAATGGAAAAGGAGAAAAAGACATTTTAGAGTCAACTGTCAACAGCGAGCGAACAGGAATCACGCTAAAATCAGAAGCCATTAATAAAATTAAAAAAAAAACAAAAACACTTTGTCAGTTCAAGGTCAAAGAAGAGTTTTACTGATGTACTTTATTCCACTTTATTTCTGAAAACGAGATCATTCACATTTTGATGTATTTCATGGAAACACGCCAGCTTGGAACAAGAATCGGCAAAATACGGCAATGCAACCAAGAAAGGACGAACTCCAACACTTATATAACGTCACTGGTCAGCAGCACGTGGTGGTCTTCCCAAATACTTGGCCGACGACTTGCAACGGATTGAAAATCGCTCAATGGCGGATTTGAATTCTATTCGCGTTTTCGGTCGTCTTTCAGGTACAATATTTAATTTGAATGAAACGATATCGGAGACATGGGACAGAGTCCAAACTTACAAAATAACGTCAGTTTTACCCCAGAGTTCCCCTTTAAGGACCCATGTTTTCAACCGAACGCAAACGAGATAAATAACCACGAAGCTCCGCTTTTACGCTTGGCAAAATCTATGCATTATCTGCTTATTGTATGTCTATTTGTAATAGCATTTTTCTCTGTAACCACTTAATTAAGAATTCTTCGTATTTTCCAAGCTAGGTCAAGTATTAGTTATAACTAGTTTTGCCCTTTTCTCATTATACTTAAATATTATTCTCTTCTCTTCTGTGAAATGTGTTTGTTTTGTGGAGAATAAACAAACAAATAAATGAAATTAAATAAAAAATAAAACCCTTTCCAGTGTACAGATTGAGTAAACTGGCTGACAGAACACAGCCTTGTCTCACTCCCTTTTTCATTTCTAATTCTATTGTTGTACCTAATTCTGTTCTAACAACTGCTGATTGCTCCCAATACATTCGTTGTTGTGATATGCAAGTCCTTCTTATCTATTTTCTGAATTTCTTGAAGACATTCTATAATTTTCGAGTGCTTTGTTAATGACTCTCTCAAACGCTTTAGTATAGTCGATAGTCATCTTAACACGTCGGGGAGCTGGGATAACTGTCTCGAATTCTCCCAACTTCCCCTATGTTTAGATGAGTCTATGTAAACACGGAAAAAAGTCCTCTATTGCTTTTATAAAATATTTCTTAAAAATAACTCGACAAATGAAGGAAAACGCTGTTTTTTTTTTTTATTTTTATTTTTTTTACTTTTTTTATTGAAACAGTTTTCTTGATACACTCTCACACTTCTTACCAGCCAATCAAAACGCGCATCTGACAACACATAACCAATCAAAACTCGTGTGATGTCACAGCCGTGTTTACATTTACTGTACTCTCATCTGAACGCAGCTATTGACCAATAAGAGTGCTATCCTAATTATTTTATAAATACTCCTCTTTTCCTACTTCTAAAGCTCTTTCCTATATTGCTATATTATAATAAAGTTTCTATAGAACGCGCGCTCTCATTGGTTTAAACAGCGTGCTTTATGAGAGTACAAAGCACGGAACAAACGAAAGCCCACGCCATCATTCGCAGAAATGGCAGATGAATTTCCGAATTTTACCTTGGGTATTATTGAAGCTGTCAGTTAAAGGCTTGCTCAGATATTCTGTCAAGTGCTTTGGATGGAAGACCTCAACCGTCGCCCGGTCCAGCAGTTCTTTCAAGCTCAGAAAGTCCTCACGCTGGAGTTCTTCATTTACAAAATTCCCAACAGGTTTTCAGATTCCAGCCGCAAGCAATGAAGAGTTTGTTTTCCAGTTGTCATGTCGGAAACGTGCAGGTTTTCATGGGCAACAATTCGGCCGGTTTTCACTGAACTTAATCATTTAGATCCTCTTTTTTGCTGTCTTTTGCGGACTGAAACCGAACATTGAGGCACTTGTTTTTCCATAAATTCTAATTTTGTGTGATTTTCCAGTTGATTGATGTTTTGACAAGCCTTTGTTTCATTAACCAATCAAATAATCTTAAACATTCTTACAAGCGCGCTGATTGGTCCAAAGTAGCGTGCTTTATCAGAGTATAAAGCACTGTGCTGACGACATCTCAGTTCACCACAAGCAGCGCGCGCTTTGAAAATAAAGTAGAATTTTTGAAGAAAATTACTTGTTTTTTATCATAAAACAAATAAAGAAGCCTTGACTGTGCTCTGTTCTGTTGTAAAGCACTTAGGAAGCGGCTAGAGCACTCAAGAAGTAGGGAGAAACACTCGCCTATCGGCTCGTGTTTCCCCATACACTTCTTTCGTGCTCTAGCCGGTTCCTGCGTGCTTTACAAAAAAACAGAGCACAGTCACGGCTTCTTTATTTGTTAAATAATAATAATAATAATAATAATAATAATAATAATAATAATAATAGCATTTTATTATAAAACGTCGCGAATAAACCTAGTAAAATTACAACTTGCCAACTTGATGGGGACTGGGCATTACATTTTAAAATTACTTTGAATTTAATTTTTTTTACATTTTTAAATTACTCCGAATTTACAGCCTACAATTTCAATATGACAAAAAAGTTTACTTCAGATAATAATAATAATAATAATAATAATAATAATTTATTACTTATTAGGCGCAAATTAACATCTGAATATGAACAAATGCGCCTTACAACTAAAACTACTCCTAATAATTACAATAAAATATAATTAAGAATACTTGAAATTAATAACTTTAAAAGTAGTCAATCTAACAATAACAGGCAAAAGCCTTCCTAAATAAATAAGTAAACTAAATAAATAGTTCGTTTAAAAACCAAAAAGTCATGGATGTCTCTAACACTCGCAGGCAGGCTGTTCCACAATACAGGGGCAGCAGTTTGGAATGATCTGTCTCCCAGAGTTTTCTTTGTTTTCTTTATGGGCAACTGTAATAGTAGTTCTTTAGAAGAACGAAGCTGGTACTTACATTTATCCTTTAATCGAACCAGATTACAGATATAGGACGGCGCCAGTTGATAAATTGCTTTAAACGTTAAACTAATATTTTGAACTCGATTCGGTAAGTAACGGGTAGCCAGTGCAAAGAAAATAAGACGGGTGTAATATGATTAAACCTCGGAGTTGAACATACGAGCCGGGCAGCACTATTTTGGATGCGTTGTAACTTACTTATGTGTATCGCGGGAACTTTATAAAGAAGACTATTACAATAGTCTAAGCGGCCAATTACAATGGAGTGAACAAGCGTATGTGCGGCATCGATGGTGAGGTACTTTCTGATCCGCCTTATATTGTAAATATGAAAAGACGCAGCTTTACATATCTTATTAATGTGTGGAATCATACTCAGGTTCTGGTCAAACCATGATCCTAAGTTCCTAACTGAAGTTACAGGAACTATACTGCTCTCACCAACGGTAAGACCATCAATGTTCACTTTAGTCAGTTGCTTTCTGGTGCCTATAATCATGAACTCCGTCTTACTATCATTCATGTATAGTTTGTCCTTGATCATCCACGATCGTATAACCTGTATGCACTGCTCCATTGCTTCAACTGCGTCATTTTGCGAACAAGCCAAGTCAGGATTCAATGAAAGATACAGCTGAGTATCATCTGCGTATGCGTGCGATTGTGGTAGATAGTTCTTAATAACCTCAAAAAGCTTACTGGCATAGATAGTAAATAGCAATGGCCCTAAGCATGATCCTTGAGGAACACCACATTGCAATTTGAAATTCTCCGATAATTTTTGGTCAAAAGACACGCGCTGAGATCTATTGAGAAGGTAGGATGCAAACCACTGCAATGCTGATCCTCTGACTCCAAAGCTCGTACTGAAGCGATTCAATAACACTCCATGGTCAACTGTGTCGAACGCTGCACTCAAATCCAGCATCACAAGAAGAGTCACTCGTTGAGAATCCAAGTTCGTTAGGATGTCATTTTGCACTTTTAAAAGTGCAGTCTCAGTGCTGTGACACTTTCGATACGCTGACTGGAATGGAGGATATAAGCCATGTGATGTCTAATGCGCATGAGTTTGATAGAAGACGGCACGTTCCGTTAACTTTGAAATGTACTGCAAATTAGACACAGGTCTAAGGTTAGTAAACTCTGAAATCACGCCAGACTTTTTGAGTAGAGGGGAAACTAACGCCTCCTTGCAGCACTCAGGAAAATCCCCAGATGTAAGGGAACAGTTAATTATGCGAGTAATAACCGGCAGTAGAACATCGAGACAGGAGACCACAAGCGATGTTGGAGCTGAATCAAGTGGACAAGACTTTTTTGCAGATTGTCGGACAAGCTTCTGGACTTCGTCCTCACTGACAGGATGAAAAGCATACAGTGCCTTTTCCGGGCCAACCTCTGGATCCTCCGGTAAGACCATGTTTGCACGAGAGTTGGCGGCCTTGTCAATATCCGAGCGGATGGATTCTATTTTGCGGATAAAGAATTTTCCGATATCATTCACAAGAACAGCTTTATCCTCATCGTCAGGATCAGACCGCACATCCTTCTTAGCCAGCAACTCCTTGGCTGCCCTAAATAACTTCCCTTGATCTACAATATTCTCCGCAATAAAGTTAGTATAGAAGTCCTTTTTTGCAGCATTCATCATGTAAGTTACACGGTTTCTTTGCGCTTTAAGAACATGAAGGTCTTCTTGTCGGCCAGTCTTCCGCCACCGCCTTTCCGCTTCCCTCCGAAGACGTTTAGCAGCCCCTATTTCAGCGGTGTACCAGGGAACAGAAGGGCGTGCATTCAAAGTCTTCGATTTCAGTAGAGCATGACAGTCGATCAGCATGCACAGAGTGGAATTATAGTCCTTAGCAAGTTTGTCAACACCATATACAGGTGTTTCCGTTGTCAAAGGTGGTTGACATAAAGAGGACATCTCCAAGTCATGCTTAAACAACTCCATGTCTATTGATCGATATTTCCTGTAAGTGACCCGCTTTTTTACCGCTGGCGGTTTCTTTGGAATCAACTTGCAACAGACTGACGCATGATCTGAAATAAACCGGTCAACTATAGGTGGAGCTGCTAAAACGGTCTCAGAGCAACGGCTGATTATAAGGTCGAGGGTGTGGCCCTCCTTGTGAGTGCTGCCCTTTACATGCTGTTGAAGCCCGAATGACTCGAGCAGACCTGCAAATTTTATAGCATCAGGGTCATGCGGATCATCAACGTGGATATTAAAGTCTCCAGCGAATAAAATTTGCTCTTTCGAGATAATCTGAAAATTCCCTGAAGAAGACTGTTGTCGGGACCTTGAGTTTATCAAAATATGGTGGTCGATAGATTATAACCAAACGAATACAGTTACTGACCGTAGTCACAGTCCACTCCGAGAATTCAAAGGAGCTCTTCTCACCTGCTTCAACTTCCTTAACACGCAAGGAGTCACGGTAAATGAGACCCGTTCCGCCTCCACACTGACTCTCCCGTGGGTGGTCCAACAAATTAATAATGTTGGAAAATATTCAGCTAGAGACCATGAGCTTTAAAGCTTATGTGGGGGAAGAGACTTTTCTTAAAGCGTTTTATTATACATTTCATCAGCGATGGCCTATCGTTAAAGGGTAGGGAGAAGCCGTGCGCGCGCGCGCCCGAGTCGGTGGCATAAGATGGTGAAGGCGTGACCCAAGCTCCTTGATCTTTTCAAAGGTTTTCGCACACAAGAGATCTCGTCGTGTGCACCGAGTCGTGCAGCCGGACAGCTTCAAAACGTCTTCGTAGTGAGAGGAAGGAAAAAAGATGCGTAACGCACATTTTCCCACTCTCTCGATTCTTTCTGAGAGCTGGACAGAAAGAAAAATGCCACACAGGACAACAGTACTCTAGTACCGACCTTTGTTCTTGATTGAAAACTTCTTCTCACGTATCCATTTTTGATCTGAATTCACTTGATCGATCTTGGTTGCTATTCTGGCTTGTATTATTTTAAGCAACAATTTGGTTACATGGATCATGAGACTTATGGTTCAGTATTCAGAGCATTTTATGTGCCTTCGGCTTCTTAGGTGTTGGAATAAAGACCGATCGCTTCATTTCCATTGGTATATAGCCGGTGTTGTAGATTATATTGCACAAATCTGTAAACGGTCTTTATGTTTTGCTGACATAAAGCTTTTAGTGCATCAGCTGCAAGGTTGTCTGGGCCTGTTGCTCTTGCATTTTTCATTAGGTAAATTACAGGCTCAACTTTTTCTGTCAGGAGGTTTTGCGCGGTTGATGCCTGAAGCTGTGGAATTGGTTCTCTATCGTCATCATACAATTCTGTCGCATACTCTCTACCCATCTTTGTGCTATCTTTCCTTCGTCAAACAAGCTGTTCACATCTTTATCTTTGATGCACCCAGCATTCGTGTTTCGGCTTGTGGTTTGTTTAGCTTTCTTATGCATTTATTTAGTTCTAAATTGTATCTCTAGGACCTCTATTTCTGTACATTGATCATTGAACCATTTGTTCCCTTGCTTTCTTACAATCATTTCTGATTTCTCTATCCAACTTTTCACTTTTGATATTTACATATTCTTTTTTTCTTTCAGTTCCTCATGAGATCAATTTGTTCAGAATATTATCCTGAGCCATCCACGCTTGCTTTTTGCCTTCAGGCCTTTTGGGAATCACCATCATCTGTCGGAAATTTCAAATTATCCTCGCACTTCGCACTCGGCCTATTTTGAAATTACTCTCCTAATTACTCCCTGAATTGTACTCCACCCAGTCCTATTACCAATTAGCAATAAACTAACAGCCATTGCTGACCTGAGAAAACCGTTTCTGGGAGTTGAATTATTTCATTTTTATCAAGCCATCTAGAAATGAAAGCATGGAAAGCAATGTATAAGAAACCTTCTTCAACGCTCAGTTACCTAGTTCTAATTTTTTTTACAATTTACATATGACAATAAACTTACAGATATTGTAGACCTGTCAGCCGTGAGAAAACTCTTTCTGGGAGTTGAATTATTTTATTGTTATCAAGCCAACTAGAAATGAAAGCATGGAAATCAATGTATAAGAAACCTCCTTCAACGCTCAGTTACCTAATTCTAATTTTTTTTTACAGTTTTCATGTAGCAATAAACTTACAGATATTTTAAATTTGTGAGTTCTGAGAAAACCCTTTCTGGGAGTTGAATTATTTCATTGTTATCAAGCCATCTAGAAATGAAAGCATGGAAAGCGATGTATAAGAAACCTGCAAAGCTCAGTTACCTAGTTTAATTTATCTTAATACTATTTTTTTAAAGTATACTCAGCAACATTACACCATTATAATTGAGCAAGAACAGTGCAATTAGTCCCAATGTAGCTTTTATTTTGGTTTTATACCCATGTTTCCCCGATCACAGCCTTACTCCGAGATTCTAATTAAACCACAGCAGTACAACTAATTCCAATCCTCCTCAAAAGATTCGGCAAACCTCTGAGAGGGGTCAAATCAAAGCAAAAATTGAGCACAGGTAAACTTTGATAGTTCTAAAGAAAAAAATGTGGAAGATCGAAAACAAAATGCAATTAAAAAGAAGTAATAACGAAATAAATAAATGATATGAAATCAAGAGTAATCAAACTAAAGTAAGGTAAGCTCTTCTCACTAGCTAGATGGCTACACGGTCAACGTTTGTATAAACGTAACCTTTCCTTTTCCTTCTAACACTTCACGGTTTTGACGAGCTAAATTCTCTGTCCCTGACAACAGAGTGCTGATAGACTTTTTTTTTAAGTGGCAGTCGAGAGCTGTTATCATGATTTTTAGACACTCTGGCTCGTAGTCGACTCCTTGCTGTTTTTTTTGTTTTTTTTTACTTCAGCGTAGAAACTTTTCAGTAACTTGTTAAGTTCTCCTCGCTCGTACTGTTCAATTTCCCACAAATTCCTTCTCTCAAGACCATTTTCTTTTCCCCACAATCTTACCCAAAGTTCAGTACTTTTTCTCGTGTTTCCGTTTTTTGCTGAGTTTTCAATGCTTCCATAGTGTTTTGAGTTGCGGGCAAAAATCTTCTTTGGACGCCGGCCATTTTTACAAGTTTCACGCCAACAAAACAAAAGATTTGATTGGTTCTCACCAAACCCTATTTTTTATTAGCCAACTAGCTTTGAGCAAATTGCGCTGTATTAACTATTTTTGCAGTGAATTAACTCTTTTTTGCACTGTGTTTACAAAAAAACAGCACTGCTCTCGGCTAATGAGCATTGAGTAATTTTGTTATTTATGTATAATATTAGTATAGGTGATAATTTGATTTCGAGTGCAATTTGGAATAAATAAGCACGAGTAATTTTTGTTTCTACAAATTGCACTCACCCTTTTAGTCATCTTTGAAAAAAATTGCAAGTGCCTATTTATTCCAAATTGCACGAGAAAAATTATGTGATTACTTATTCATGATATACATGAAAATATTCGAGATGGCTAAGAAGAAGAAACGCACACGTATCACACAATCAGGGAAAACTTGCGCCAATAAATTGGCCACCCAGGATGCGCGCTTGATTTGAAAACAAAAGATTTGATTGGTTCTGGGCAAACCCTCTTGTTTATTGGCCAATCACAATCCAGAATTTCGATGTGTAATTTGAACTGGTATTACACTTTTTGCACTGAGGTATTACACTTTTTTACTGCACTGCTCTCAGCTGATCAGAATCCAGTAATTTTCTCATGTATATTATTTGTTATGTAATTTGCACCTGCCTCCTCCTCAGGCGCTTCTATTTCAAAGCAGAAGCAGGAGAGCTAGAAGAAAGAGAAACTGGTAACGATCATTCTATCGATCACGGGAAAGAGAAAGAAGAGAGGAGCCTATTCCCATTCCCTTGGTCCTTTGCGCGCGCTCGTGTTCCTCGAAAAAAAGAGAGACGTCTGGGAACGAGGCAGAATTTGCACAGTTTAAACTGTATTCAAAGTGTACAGATTGAAATAATTCATTATTTGATTGCACTTGGACCTCATTGTAAGTCTGGTTTGTTTACGCAATGTGATCGTTTGTTTCGCCTTTGTTAACAAATGCAGAGAAAGTGCAGTTATTTTACATGTTACATGTGAATTTGTTTTCCCGCCGATTACTTACCGTTTCTCTGTTCATCGAGAAAATGCCGCCTTGAAACTTACGTTTCTAAAACGGCGCTCATCATGTATGAATGTAGACAACACGAGTTTTAGCATATAAAACTTTAAAATAAATTTAACATCTTGATGGTCAGAATGGTTTTTTTTGTTCGATGTAAAACGGCGCCTGCGGTGAAATAAATGCATCCTCCTTAATTTGTCTCGAAGACAAACTAGAGGGTCAAAACAATGCCTGAAACGAAAGAGAGGAATAATCTTCCTCGTTGATTGCATCAAATGTTGAAATTATTCTCTGCGCCTACCAGGAGGAGCGATTTTCAGTGGTTTGCAAAGAATGAAAAACATAGTTGACTCGAGTCTTCTCTGAAGGGCCAAAAAGTATTCTGGATTCCACAGGTTTGCTTTCTCCCTTTTCTGCTCGACGAAGCGCCGACGAAGCGCCGACGAAGCGCTTTGCATAAGCTGCAAAGCAGTGGGAGAAGAAAACAACGAGAACAACGCGCAACTGGAATGTAGCTTCCTTCACCACCACAATATACTTATAGATTTCATTTTTGCCTGGCTTAGAATATTGTCAGTTAATTTACTTATCAATACAATACAATTTCTCCTCTAATTTCTCAATTAAATTCTTGCCTGTGCTTTAGCGCCTTCAAGGGAGGCTGTTTATCATGAAGTAATCCTGTTTCGACATCATTTGTAGTCCGAGGTTAATTAACCGAGCCACTAACTGTGATTTGAACAACGCTATTTCAACCTCGGATTAACAAACCCACGGTTACGAAATTTAAGCTCGGCATTAAGCCTAACCTAAGGTTATTAACCCACTTTTCACCAAACTGGCCTTGAACTTGACTCTGGATACATCAAACTCCGCTGCACATAAAAACTACCCAAAACAAATACGTTCCACGCTAAAGCTTACGTATACCGTGAAGCTCATGATCACTGCTGCCTTCATCTGATATCGCATTTGGAAGTTCAAATCGCCACTGTCCATCTGTTACAATAGAAAAGTTCTCACAATTACCCACAGAGGGTTTTGCCAGGCGAAATAGATTCAATGAGGACCCACCAATTCCGTACTGAAGGGCTCGCTCTTTCATTCCTAAAAATTCCGTTACATGGTTTCTTTTTTCTTTTCAACTCAGACTCCTTTATGTTTTGATATGTCCATTGGAACGCGGATACGGTGGCGCTCGATTGTGACTTCTTTATCTTTTTGAAAGAAAGTTACGATCATGGAAAAACAACGAAAAGACGACCGTACAGGCACAACAGTCAGAACAAGCAGTGAAAATACTGCAGCACTCGCGATTACAAGCCGCTGCTGGGAAATGAGCCGGCGCTCCTCCCGATAAGGAGGAGAAAAAGGTTACCTCTGGTGAAATAGAACCCACCAAAGGATGACATTTCCTAAGCTAGAAACAAATCATACAAAATACTAGTGACATTTAAAAAAAAGACAGTTATTTCCGAATACAAACATCCCCACAATGTCGGACCTTGTCGGTTGTCGGGTTAATATTTTCCTGTCAGTAATCGGTATTTTCTTTCCGTCTTGACGTTAGTCAGTTACTTTTATCGCCGTTTCTTGTTAGTCGTTTAACCCCATCCATTCCCTCGTGAAACGTGATTTTGTCAATTACAGTGAGCCGTGACTTTTTGGAAAACTTATCCATGAATTGAGAATCGGGTGTTTAATTCACTATGAACTGCGATTTTGCTTCATGTTTTTATTTTAGTTTGTTTTTTAAATTTTATTTTGCGGGAGTAGGAGCCCGAGAAATTATGACAATAAGCTGACAATATAACTCGGCAGAGCAAGGTACAACAATTACATCTGGATTTCACGATTTACCAATAATATGGATTTATTACATACTTCAAGACTTTTTCTGTATTTTACTGACAGTCTACATTTACTTTAGTTTATTGGTTGTTACTAATGGAATAATCAATAGGCTTTTACCAAAAAATAATAACTGTAAGAGCATTCGACTAACTCGAAAGAAATTTAACGAGAATTTGTGAATCTTCATAAGTAGAACGGTTCTGGAAATGATTCCGTTGCCACATGACGTTGGAGATACGCCATTTTGAGTTGGAGGCTACCATGTTGGAAGTGAGGGAGTCTCGTCAAATATTTACCAATAACGTCAACAAAGAAACGACATTTTCTTTAAAAATTCGTAAACGAAGACAAAAATAAATAAACAAAATTTTGACATGTCGAAATCCAATTGAAATTTTAGGAAATGTCATTTGCTGATCGTTTGTTCAACCACTTCAAAGTTATGAATATTAAACGTCAGCGTCCTTCCCAACCACCCCCTCAAGGAACTAGGACTAATTAAGGTAAAGCTATGAACCATTCGGTAAGGTAATTTGGGGCTTGCCAAAGCCTCCGAGTACAGCATATAAAAGATAAACATTTACTTTTGTTATCACAGATTCGTCAACTTTAATATAACCAATAGCACAATCATCTTTTGGGCGAGAGGTAACGGGCCAGGCCCATAAGCAGGATCATTGTTGAGACTGTGCGTGTTAGCGCCGATTACAAGAAAGTTTAGGAGGTCCTGAGACGAGGTCCTCTTAAGAGATGTTTTGCAATTGTGTGCAGGTTTAGCTTGGATGAATTCTAGATTTCACAACTCTTATTGCAATAAAATTCTAAATCCTCACCGACACACTCCTCCTCACCCAACTGTCAACTGTACCTCACAAGTGCCATTATTGAGTTTGGTTAGCGGCTGTCCTAAAAGGCGGCAATCTTCATTGATGTTCACCGTTTTGTCGAATGAAAACGTCGATGGAAGAATAATAATGGCAGAGAAAAAGCAACTTAGATACGTAAACTTGATTTGAACGTTCAGGAATCCAGTGCTTGGACAGGAAAGATCGTCCTTTTCTTGTAAAATCATGGAGCGAAATTCGAACACTGATTAGCGTTCATCTGTGGCATGTAAGCCAAGCTGAAGCCGTCAAAAAGAGGGTTTATTTTCCTTCAATTAACCTGTAATGCATTTAAATGTCTTTTTCGTTTATTGATGGTTGTTTAATATCTATTTGCGTGTGAGGTTGGTGCAACGTTTCCTGTCAACGAGCCTTTCAATATATAATATGGACCGAAAACTTGGAGATCGCTGAAATTAGGCTCAATTCAGTAACTCGCCATTGTTTTTGTTTTGTACAGGTTCGTTAGTTCTTGATAAACTGCCATTTCCAATACTTGAAAAGTAAGGACTGTTTGTGTCAGTAGTGATCCTTTTGTTACTGTCATTATTATTGTAAGATGTGCTTTTTTCTCACAAAAAAAAATGGTACGAAAAGTTGTACCAGAAAACAAAGAAACAAAACAAACACAAAATGCAGTGGAATAACATAATAGCTTAAAAGGCCAAGCTCCAAATGCAATTTAATTGTAGACTTGAAGGGGTTATCAACTACTTTTCAGACCTCATTTCAAACAGGTGTGTGAGTCACTTATAACTAAGCCAAACAAATCTTTGTAAAACGACCAGGCGCAGCATGATATATTTTTTGAAAGGTTATATATAGTTGGGGCACTATACTTACAGCCATCCCAGCCTTGTGAGCCCTAAGAACACCTTCTCATGGAGTTCACGTATTTCATTGTCATGAAGGTATCTAGAAATAAAAGCATGGAAAGCAATGCAAATTTTGCAAAGCTACGTTAAGAGTTACAAGTAATAATTTATCTCAGTACTACCTTTCATTAAGGCATACTTGGCGACATTACACAACTCTAATTGAGCTAAAACAGTGCAATGAGTCCTGATGTAGCCTTTTCTTTGGTTTCGTTGCCAGCTTTCGCTGATCTTGATTCCTGAATCATCAGGGAATCGGATGAAACAGTTTGCAATATCCTGGTGATATTGCAATATACCGTGAATTGGGGAAAGCTTATAGTAAAACCCGGGATTAGTGAGAACTTTAACTTGAGTTCCCATTAGAGCAGTTCATTCACTATTCAACCTGCTACCAAGGGACACCAAACGGTAACTTCAATCCAGTTGTTTTTAGTCCCAATAAGTTCCCAGGGGAATCATAACGGCTTAGATCTCAGAGCGGTAATATCAAACGAAAGTGGACGACATTACCATTAGGCCATCCCCCCTTTTTTTTTTTGTTTACCGTCGAATGCGTTTCCTGATATTGGGTCGGTCGGTCGGATTGAAAAAAAAAAAAACCTAAAAAAAAAATCATAAGCATTCTCGGAATCGGAGGCCTGGTACCCCGGCATCATAGCTGTGGAGCCAGGAAAACAACAAGACGTGAGCCCAAAATCAATATGGCGGAAAAGTTGGCGGATGTTGTGGCAAAATTAAAACAGCTTGCGAAAAAGGATCAACCACCGCAACTCCTGTGCGAGATAAAAATGGCTTAAAAACGTCGTTAACCAATTTTTTTTTTTTTTTTAATGCCCAAAATTTGGGTCGGTCGGACGACACGAAACGGAGAAAAAAAAGAGGATGGTCTTAGGTATCAATACTGCGTTTTTGACTTAAATTGTTCTTAAATTGGAGGAGCGTTTGAGATCTCTATGGCGAAAAGGCTTTTATTATTATTTTTCCTTAACGCAATTCTATCTGCAGTGAACACATCCATAACTTTACTGCATAGTGATAAACTTGCAGCTGTTTTAGCTGGAAGTCCGCGTGGACAAAACCTTTTTTTTTTTATAGTTAATTTCTATTCAAAATTATAAAAAGCGAAACAGACAAAGAGGAAAGAAAGAACTGTGACGTGAATTTATCGTAAAACACACTTATACGGCTTGTCTTGATGTTTACTTATTTCATACAAGAAAGTTCCTGCATTCTTACAATCTAAACTGAAACTGAGAAAGTAGCACTGTGACGAATGCTCGTGCATGTTATCAAATACCATCGTTAGGCTTTGACTATTTAACATGCATCTTATCAGCATCTCTTGGAATTTCGAAGAATTCAAGACATGTTACTGACAATACATAACAGCATATCGAACAAAGCACCACGGGCAATTACGAAACTTATTAATTTACGCTCAATTAAGTACAATCTCAGGCGCCAAGAATATGCTTTATCTTTACCTAAAGTTAACACCACCAAATATGGAGTCAAGTCATGGAGATATTTTGCAGCCAAGAAATGGAATGAACTCTCAAATGAAATTAGAATAAAAGCGGGCACCAAAGAAATAGTAAACAGAATTAGATAGTTAAATTTCGGGGATTAGTAAATTTGTAACGTTAGTTTTAATAGTATTTTTTGATTGCGGCGGTAATGTTGTAATACCAGTTTTAATCAGTATTTAATTTGTAATTTTAACCGATGAGATATTAGCGTTGTTAGTTGTTAGGTTTTCATTAGTTATTGGGTGGAATATCTGTAAACTAGCTCTCAAGCTAAGTGTATTTCCACGTTAAATAAATATGTATGTATGTATGTATGTATGTGTGGGCTAGCTAGTGTACGCCCATTTAGGCAAGTGTAGGCTAGTGTAGTGTCATGTACGTTAGTGTATGCCCATGCACACCAATGTGCCATTTCTAGAATAGTGTTAACCATGGTAAACCACAATATGATTTCCACATCACATGTCCACCCACAGCAGGAGTTGCAACTGTTCAAAAGACTAAACCTCAGCGAGACAGATGGATGCTATTAAACTTTACCTGGTGCATGTACATTGCCTGTCAATATTTTAAAATGTATTAAATAAGTATAGCGCGAAATAACGTCCAATGTCTCGTTCTACATAGCTGATGAAGTGCAAGTCTAGAAGTCTCAAATTCTGGCAATTTACGTAAGATTGAGGAAGTAATAGTTTTATTTTTCAACAACTGGTGACAAAGCTATAGGTTTCGGTGATCGCTACCATGACCATATTTGGACAGTGCCACAAGGTAAGGAATTAGCGTGAAAACGGATATACTTAAGTCCTTTATTTGCCACTTTTTCCGCGTGATTATATAATATTCTTGATTTGGTATAAAAATCCACTCCGGCTGTCATCAAGTTATGGACCTCTGCAATGCAAGTGCAATGCTGTTATTTTACTAAGCGAGTGTGCTGTCGCACAGGGCTTCAGATGCACGATCGGAAGATTTACGTGGAATTCGAATTGAACAGGGAAGATAACTTTTTACAAACGTTGCTTTTGTTATTCAAATGAGCCAACCACAGAAACAAAGGACCCTAGGTGTCGTCAACGATATCTTCGCTATGTACCTGCCATTTGAGACATAGTAGGGTTGTTTGTTTCAACACCCACCCCTTTGGGAATTTCAATTCACCTTCAAACCCAGGAGCCCATGACTAAGAGCCTCCCTATGCGCTATATCCTTGAGTCAACCTTTGCTCATATCTTTCTATTTTTAAAAGTAACACTTCACCAGGAGACTCACATTTACATCAATTTGCGTACATTATTTTTTGCTTATTGTCTTTGTTCGACAATAACTTTATTCTGATTGGCCATCATCTAAACGGTGCGTGCAGAGCCGAAGAACTCGTGGCGTTCTACGCACAAAGGTTCATTCAGAGGGCTTGCATGGGAGGGGCATGCTCCTACTCGTGGGCTCCCGTCAAGCCTTAATTTATAAGAAGGGCGTGTTTGATTGACCCTATTCCGGAATATGAATACGTTGAGTAATGATTAAAACGGTATGTTTGGCGCGTTTCGAAGCAACAAGGATAATAAAAATATGTTTAAAATAGCATTTTAGCAGATATTTGACAATTTTAACGTGAATCTCCGTAAAAACGAAGGATTTCTAACTTATATTCCATTGTATTCCTATTCCAGAATAGGGTCAATCGAACGCACCCTAAGTTTCGTCTTTATGATATCCTAAACGTCCACAAAGAGTGGCGGGTTATGGATATTTACTGGAAAAGAAGCTTCTTCACCTGCTTTTCACTTAAAATGAACAAGAAGTTCTCACCTTATATTCAGACAAACCAGCATGAAGACTAAAGAGTGCCATTTCCTTATCAACTTAGTTGGAGGGGGGAGGGGTTGGGAATGATGGTATTTGCGAAAAACAGGTTTTTGGCGAAACATTCCATAAAATACCACAAAGGGTTATGCAGATGGTTTGGACCAGTTTTATTTAATGTTTTCAGCCTACTTTTAGAAGAAATCGCTTGCAAGAATTTTTAATTCCAAAAACGTGATTTTTGTCCATTTTTCGGCCAAAAAAGGATGAAATAAGCCTTAAAAACAGCTTTCTATGTTTAGGCAGGTTGCTTTAAAACAAGTGCGATCTTGTGAACTGTTTCTATCTTCGCTATCAAGTCTATTATTGACGTTATTTACGTTAGCGAGAAAAAATTTACAGCTAAGTTGGGTATTTGCGACCAAAAACGGGTATTTGCTACATAATAGTTTTTGGAGATAAATTACCTGAAATTTCATTGGCTACCAAATAGTTGGCTCGGAAGAGTTCCTCTCAATAAGCGCTGACGTTTCCAAAAGAAAAAATATGTATAACGTTGCTTTTAGGCGATTTAAAGGGCAAAATCTTTCCAGGAATCTCAAAAAAATCTTAGGGTTTGAAGTGCTGTCGAATATATACCTTCAAGCAACACTTAAGATGGAAAAATAAGATGGAAAGACACGAAAAATAAACATAATCCAGAGGGGTTGAGCAGAGATGTTCTTTAACTTGGAGACCTTTGAAATACGATTTAACTGAGAAATTTTACGGAATTTTTGACTGATGTGCCAAGCATTCAGTATTTGCTACCTTCTTTGGGTTTTAAACCAAATATCATGATAACTATAATATTGATATTCGTTTTTAACTAATATACTGTTCATTTTCAGTTAGAGCTTCCACTCTTTTGAAGTCATAGTGCTTGAAGTAGTTTTATTATTTTTTTAAAGTCCTAGAGAAATAGGGTAGATAATACGGACTGATGAATCTAAAGAGAGAGAGAGAGAGAGAGAGAGAGAGAGAGAGAGAGAGAGAGAGAGATTACCTGGTAAAAACTAAGATTAATCCTGTGTTATTTATACAAAAATATAAGACAAAAGGTGTAAGAAAAAAAGTGTAAGACAGCGCAGTGTCTTCACATAATCGTATTACGTAATATGTACAAATAAAATTTGATACAAATCTAAGTTACAAAAATACTCAGTAAGTAAACAATGCGTGAAAAACTGAAGAAAAAAAGGAGAAAAGAAAGAGCTAACTCTATTCCGAAGTAAGCCTTATTTCCCGAAACCGAAATTAAGGCTAGACAAAAGGGCGTATGTAGATCATGCAATCAGGTAACCCTACAGGGAGCACAAACAGAATCCCAAGAGAAGCCTCTGGAATAATGCTGGTGCAAAAAACAACAAAATCCCCGCCAGGGCCTCTAGAAAAATATAGATAATTGAAATAAAATCCCTAAATGGGGCTTATGAGAATCCCGACTTTTGCTAAATTAACAAAATCATGAACCAGGGCATTTGAGCGCCGCTGAAGAGAAGGCCAACTGGTTACACAATTACTCCGATGAATATGTAAAATGCCAACCGTTAATTAATCTTCTTCTATATTTTGAATTAAATTCGGATCTTTTGTTCAAGCCGTTAGCTTGGAGGGTGCATAACTGCGATCACCAAAAAGCCTCTCTTGTGAGTAAAACCTTATCCATATTATTGACGTTATCGTTATCAAATTTCTCAATGACAATGAATTCAAAGTCATACATATGTTGTTCTTTTTTTGTTAAAATGGACGGCCAATTTACCACGTAGCCTTGTTGGTCAACATGGCCGATGTAAGTATTTGAAATTTGACCTTGAATTTGTTCCACGTTGAGTCTAGGTATTGAACCTTGCATCGTTTACAGATGACTAAATAGATGACATTCTTCGACGTACATTTTAATTCTTGTCTTATAGAGTAAAAACGACCTGTGCATCCGCTGTGATAGATCTTATTCTCTACCAGATAATTCTTACATAGATCGCATTTGTTCCTACATTTAAAACATCCCGCGGGAGTGTTATAATTATTATTGCTGTAAATGGATCTTTTAGGCCCTGCTAAGATCTATTTTATGTTTTTGGGTCTTCTGCAAGAGGGAATAATTGACCCCTTTGGGAAAATCTGGGAACGCAATGGCGATTCAGTATATAAGATACTGGTAAATGAGGGTTATAGTCGACCACAAGAGGAAAAACGATTTTTTTTGTCTTTCGGTTTTCAGCCAAGTAAGTCTTTCCTGGGTAGAGCTTTGGCGTTTTCAATTTGCTTACTGACTTCCGATGGATTGTAACCTCTCTCAACGAGATATGATCTAACTCTAGACGAGATCTATGATATGATGTAGCTCTCAAAGAGAGATAAAGGTAGATTTTGGCGAGAACGTCCTTAAATCGAGTAGCACTAAAAGCGTGATTTCGTGATTATCCATAGCCATGAGAATATCGCTTTGAACCTTAAGCAAGGCAGTTTCAGTTGCGTGGAATTTTCGGAAGCCTGACTGGAATTTACGAAAAGGAGCATTGCGTTCGCAATGTGAAAGCAGTTGAGTAAGAACTGCCTTTACCAACAACCTTAGAGATGAAAGGCAGATTGCTAACCGGACTGAATTTTTTTATAAGATAACTCAAGGCCTTTCTTGAGTAGTGGTTCACGATCGCGTGCCTACTGGACACCGTTACATATTGAGAGAGACCAAAAGTCTCCAGTAACTCTTTGAATCTTCTTGAATTATTACTATGCATTAAGTTCAAATGGAAATTGAAGTCACCTGCTATCATCAGCGGTTCAAGACACATAATAACATTTTCAAGGTAGGTGGAAAACTCATCCAAAAATACCGAAGTATAGAAGTGCTGGGAGGGCGATAGAGAGCTATACTTCGGATTCAGCGATTAGAGGCTTTGAGAATCCAGTCAGAGAATTCAAAAGAATCATGTTCTTTTCCAGCCACAACCAAAGCAACAAAAGAGTCATGACACAAAATGCCGGTGCCACCGCCAGGTCGATCTGATTGCCGCGGAAAGCTCTTCAATAGATAACCACGAGAAGAAAGACTTGTGATACAAACCGAATCCAGGTTTGTCAGCCATGTTTCCGTTAGAACGCAGAAACCAATGTTATTGTCAGCAGCATGGTCAATAATAGTTTCAGCTTTGATAAATCACCTCTATACAAATGGAGTGTTTTGAATGGTTTTCAAAGAGTTTTTTTAGGAAAAAAAATACCGCTGACAGTTTTCAAGTAAAGTGCAAAAGTGGGATTACGCAGGAATAAGCAAATTACGCGATCGTACGCGATTCCAAGCCAATTTCACGTAATCGCGTTATTGTGTAAGGTAAGAAGCCTTGAACACCTAAGAATAAGAGACCAAAAAGGGACCTCGTTATCATGCCTGGAGATTCCATAAGCTTTCGAAGCAAGCCACGTGCAATATAATTAAAAAAAACCACACATCTGGCTCTAACCACAATTTTGTTTTCCTTTGAGCCAAATTACACTTTACTGCATTTTCAGTTGTTTCAGGTTTCTAATAAATCCTACAAAGAGTGGATTCTGAAGACCAACTTGCTGTTTTCAATATTTCATTTACTGAAACTGAGGCATTTCTGGCTGCGGATACTTGAGCAACTCTTGTACTGTTGGGCTCACACAATATATAGATGCCAGAAAATTTAAGAATATCTTTGACACATCTACCAAGTAATTCACTACGAATCGCCTGCCAGGCTTAGGGTCAGAAATATAATTGAAGGGAGGGGAACGATGATTAAATAATTGTCTCCACTGAAGTCATCTACTAAGCCCAGTAGAAATTGGCGCGAGAATGTCTATTTATCTAAAACAAACTCAGAAAAAAAAACATATGTAAGTCCTCTGTGCCTGGGGATATCCGTTCGCGTCGGTTGCAAAATAAATAAATAAAATAAAAATTGAAGTCTTCTTAGAACGTGATCGACATTGGGTTCTTCCTTCCCAAGATAGAACTGAACTTTACTGTTGATAAAATTAAGTCGGTGACCCACCATCAGTGCGGATTTGATTTGTATACAAAGACAAGTGACCAGCCGCAACCAAGGGACTTTCTCGACCGAGGAAAAGAGAGGACCCGGGGATTGAGGATGTAGAATAGTCTATTTGTAAATTAATTGCCAGAGAGTCTGAGAAAACACCCTCCGCATTTTCCGATTTCATACTTACTGCTTCAACAACTGCATTTTTCTAATTTAATTTGGCATTAAAATTAAGATAGACTTATTAGACGCTCAATATAGCATATAAAATTGGATATAATTATATGTGACTAGGTAAAATAAGATCAAAGAAAAATCGCGTAATCTGCCGTGCAATTTGCTGTCAGTGCTCCGCGATTTCCCCATTGTTTTCTCGTGAAACATCAGAAGCCATGGGTGTAAGCACTATTTATGGCCCGAGCTTTGCTGAACATGGCTTTAATTAACTGCGGTTAGTTAATTTATCTCCTGTAACAAATTCAAACTCCCTTTTCTCTGGTCCGTGAAGACCAAAAGCGGGATGCTCACGGCGGTGTCTGCGCTTTCATTGAGGAGGGCAAGTACAAGTACCAACAACTGAGCGAATTGACCTGTTGCGATGATCATGAAAGTTTATGGCTTTATTTAAGTCCAAACCGTCCCCCTGGAGGCTTGTCCTGCATGGTTGCTGCCTGCATGGTTGCTCCCGCATGGTTGCTACCATCCACCAAAGGCAGACGATATATCAATCCTCGATCATATGTTTCAATCGCTTGCCCTGATTGACTCTAAATATCCAAACTGTGTTTTTTTAAATATCTAGCGATTTGAATCGATTGGACCTTAAACACGAAGACGTACTATAAAAGGCGTGGTGCCTTAGGCACATGCAAATGATGATATATCAAGCAACCTTGGACGCAACAGAGCTCTGTGATAAATTGTGCAATAAAAAAGCCCGTTATGTATATGCCCCCGTAATATGTCATAAAATATTATCTGTCATTCTTTTATAAAATGGAGTCCCTTATTCTTGCGCTAGAAATATCTCTTAGAGCTCCGTCTCTAGGATAATTACTCAGTTGCTTCAATGAATTCGAACAAAGGCAGAGCGTGAAGCCATCCCTTTTATAGTACGTCTTCGTGTTTAACAGTTTGTTGACACATTTTCACCTGAAACAAATCGTTAAGGTGCCTCCTCACAAAGATGCTACGTTAGACCTTGTGCTAACGAACATGCATGAATTTTACACTTCACTAACGGGCCTTCCCACCGTTTGGTCTCTCAGACCACAGCACTGTGATAGCTTCTCCAACGTCTCAGAAAGTTAACACCAACACCAAGAGAGTAGTTACTAAGCGCGATCAACGGCCAAGTTGTAAGGTAGCGATGGAGAGATATCTTAACAGTATTGATTGCCCATTGTTGTTCGCTTCGCTTGGAAGTTGGGAGGATAAGTGGGCCGTATTTCAGCAAGCTATCCTAACCGGAATTGATATTTTAATGTCTGCAAAGAAAGTGCGCATGTGCTCAGCCGACGCGCCATGGATGACCCCGAGACTTAAGAACTTGATCCGGAAATTTCAAAATGCCTTTACCAGCTACGGTACGAATTCTATTGTGTTCAAGCATTACTAAAATTTAGTAAACCGGGAGAGGAAAAC
>NW_027180146.1:185000-207500 GCF_036669925.1 Montipora capricornis | reverse complement strand
ATGATATTTAATTGAAGGCCAAATTCCAAATACAAATTCAATGAAGAAGTTGTAAGAGTGTTCAGTTACTGTTGAGATTTAATTTAAACAGCTATGAGCGAATTATTAAGTGACTCATACAAATCTATAAGCAGCGTCCAGGTGCATCTCTTTGTATCTTTTTGACAGTTTACTTGGAGCAATAAACTTACAGATCGTGAAGGCATGTCAGTCATGAGAACATCTTTTCAGGGAGTTGAGTTATTTTATTGTTATGAAGATGTATTATATGACTCGCTCCGTGAGCAGCGAAGATGAACCAAATCCTGTGATGTGATTGGCGGGCAAGATGGAGCTTTCGTGCCAGCTCGGGATTTCTCGCTTGGTTCCGCAAGATCAAAGATCATTTTTTGGTGTTTTATCCCATTTAATCCTTTACTGACAAAGCTTGTCCAGTCAAGATGGCTGGATATTGGCGTCGTTCTCGGTCTATGAACACGCAAAAAAGAACTTGGCGGATGGATATCCAGCCATCTTGACCTCACGCTTTTGTCAATAACATGAAAGCATGGAACGTAATGTATAAGAAACCTTCTGCAAAACTAAGTAAAAGTAGGTGGAACCTCCACTCAAAAAGAAAAGGCATGACAGTTTGCTAGTTTTGAAGACAACAAAAGGAAAAATAATAATGACGATAATAATAATAATAATAATAATAATAATAATAATAATAATGATGATGATGATGATGATGATAATGATAATGATAATAATATGAAATCAAGAATACTCCAAATATGATAAACGTTTCTCACAGAAAAATGAAGTTTTTTCATAACCAAACTAATGCAGTTTATACAAATAAAGTTTTTCTCCAGCATTGATTAAGAAAAATCCTCCGAACGTTTCATTAAAAAGAAAAAAGGAAAAATCGTCTGAAGAGTTCTCACGTAGTATTCGGAATCAGTTGACATTCTCGATAATCTGAGAGGTCTAAAATTCGGAAAAGTACTGTTTGAGAAATATAAAATCATTACTCGAACCTACAAATTACGAATTCATTCTTCAAAGAGTCAGCAATTACTATTGAGATCTGAGATTTCATTTAAACAAATGTGAGTCACTTATAAAGTAACTCAAACAAAACCCTGTGGAGTGACCAGGAGCATAGCTATATAATTTAGTCACAGTTTATGTGGAGGTATAAACTTACAGCGTTTGTAGCCTTGCGAGTCCTGAGAACATCGTTTCTGGGAGTTGAGTTATTCTATTGCCAGAGAGAGATCTAGAAATAAAAGTAAAAAAAAACCTTCTTCAAACCTACGTTACCGTAGAACTAATTCATTTTCATTCTACTTTTAAAATTATTTTCAGAAATTCGAATTAAACGAGAACAGTGATATTCATTCCTATGTAGGTTTTATAAAGGCTCATTCCGAGTACTTGCCGATCACGGTCTTACCAAGAATCCAACGCCCAAGAATAAGATTCATCCAAATTGGCCTACTCCCCATCAGCGATAGAAAGGTGTCTATTTCTAAACCTAGTTTTGCGGGAAATTCAAACCCTTTAGAAAAATATATGTGAGAAAAAAAATTGTGCCCGAGGTCTCGACTACGGCCCTCAGGGCACCTTTTTTTTTCTTATCTGGACCGACCTTGGCCCTTGGCCGGTAAATATATCTATTTTTTCTTATGGTCAGGAAGCAAGGTGCAAGGGGGAGAGAAGCCTTAAAAATCGTTTAAAGACTAAGAAAATTATCGCCTGTCCTCACACTGTCTCCTGTTGTTCTCGTGCTAATTTGTACTACTTTGCATAAGAAAAGCTCCAGTTCCTTATCTCTTCGTCACTCGAGAAAGTATCCTGGTTGCGGCTCGTCAGGTGTCTGCTAGATTTTAGCAGATTCCAGAAAGATAATTAAAGGGAGGGGCATGATAATTTTTGTCCCCGTTAAACTCATCTACTGAGTGCGAATTTTATTTTTATACGAAGACACGTAACCACAATGGAACGAGGATGTAAAATGGTCTATTTTTAAATGAAATGCCTGGAGTCTGAGAAGACACCCTCCACATTTTCTGATCTAATATTTACTACTTGAGCAACTGCCTTTTAATAATTTAATTTCCCATTAAAATTAAGATGGACTTATTAGACGCTCAATACACCGTATAAAATTAGATGTAATTACATGTGACTAGGTAAAATTAGCCTCCCACGCAAACGTTCTTACGGGTTCGTCACGCAATCATTCCTCTCCCACGAACGTTCGTTCGTGGGGGAGGAATGATTGCGTGACGAACCCGTAAGAACGTTTGCGAGGGAGGCTAAGGTAAAATAAGATCAAAAGAAACATCGCGTAATTTCTCGCGCAATTTCCTATCAATTTTTATCGTGAAACATCAGAATCCCTAAGTGTAGGCACTATTTTGGCTCCACGTATGCTGAACATGGATTCAATTCACTGCGGTTTTTATAGATTTCGTTGATGACATAATGAATAGCCACGCGGGTGGCCAAATAACGTCAACATTTTTGTAGTTATCTTTTTTCCGGATTTCGATGTCTCAGCAAACTAGTGAGATCACTCCGAAAGTGCACAACTTTCATTATTTATCAAGACCGGGGAGAAATACCGACATAAAAAAATCATTACTAGAACGTAACGGCAAATCAAGAATTCCTTCGATATCTTTCCATTTCTAATACTTGAAAAGTGACAACTGTTTGTGTCAGTAGCGATCAACTTGTTTATTATTGATATTATTAATAAAATGTTTTTTCATCGCAAAAATAAGGACGCCACGCAAGGTCAAGTAAGAGGTTACGTTGTACCAAAGAAAAAATGTAGTGGAATGGCATTTAGTTAATGGCAAAAGTCCAAATCCAAATTCATTGAAGAGTTGAAAGAGTTATCAGTTATTGTTGAGATTTAACAGATTTAACAGCTACGGGCGACTTATTAAGTGATTCAAACAAATCTCTATGCAGTGAGTCTGTGAATCAAACCCGGGCCACCTTGGTGGTAGGCGAGTGCTCTCAACACTACTCCAGCCCTGCTCCCCTTTAACTGGTTTGCGAGGCAAGCCTAAGTTGTAAGAGTGACAAAGGTTCCGCAAAGAAGAGCAACAACAACAGTCGTCAATGAGGATTTTTCAATGGGACCGAAGGTAGTCGACGACAAGATTACACCCACAAGATTAATCAGCTGACGCATGTTGTCAATAGTTTAACGCCCGTTGTTAACGACCTAAAACAGCTTACGATGCCTCCTTGAGAGAGAGGAGTCTGGGGAGAGAGAGAGGTCGAAGACGACGTGGGCGAAGAGAACGGCGAAGCTGAAGGGGAGCCCTCGGCAAAAAAGCACAAATCTAGCTCAGGTCAACTTAATCAGTTTATTGTTGGTTTAGCTGGCGTCCTAGAACAGGAGGTTACTGAAAACGAGCAGACTGACAAGTACAGACCTTAAAGATAAAACAAATTTAATTTTTCTGGTTTCAGTTTTCCATTTCCACTCAAAGAAATATAGGGAAACATGAAAGGAGAAAAAAAAGAAAAACTGCAACATGGTGGTCAAACGAGTGCAACCAGGCACCCATGACCCGGAGCCTACAACTCTACTGTGTTCGTGTAACGGCGTTTTCACAGACCGATTTATTTTTAGATTGAATTTCCCGCGAATGAGACTCCCACAGGAGCCCGATGACCAATTACAAGAAATAAATTAAGCTGACGTCATAGGGTCACCGAACCGGAACTGCCTTTGTTTTTTGACCTAATTCGCGGGAAGGGCTAGTCTAAAGATAAACCTACTTCTGAAAATGCCGTTTCACAGACGCTGTATGGAAGTTGCACGCTCCAGATGGGCTCCTGGTGCAACATGTTGGATTCAAAAACGTTGGATGATGTTGCACTAACATGTTGGACCCTTTTAGCCAGGACTTAACGACAAGAAACCTTTACCCTTCGAGGCCCCCACACAGTGTCAGTCGTATCACCAGTTCCCCAGTTCCCGGTTATTTTTTAGAGAAATATGACTATGATGATGATGATGATATTATAATAGAGTTTTCGACGTCTTGCCCTCTGTAAACCTTCTGCTTGTGTTGTAGCTTGCTGCAGAGAAAACTCGACATATAGGTAAAATAAACAACAAACTACTGCATTTTCCTTCGTATTTATTTATTGAAATGTCTCTCAAAAATAGTCGGAAATGGCATTCCCGAGACCCTAAATTTCAAACTTTTCAGGTGGAGCATGCCCCCAGATCCCCTCTACTTTGGAGCGCCTTTGATAGAACATTGGCGCGAGTATAAGCTCGCGCACATTGATAAAATTTCGGATTTTGACTGACACCGAGCTGAATCTGTCAAGGAATTTTCTATTCTCCTGAACGAGCGCGGTGAGCTCCTCTTTTAATGGTGTTATGCAATTGTAATAGGTACACGGAAAACATATTTTAAGGAAAAAAAAGTTCGACAGTAGAAGTTGTAGTATTTATATATAAATGAAGTGAAAACTGCATGTGGAGCAAGACACAAAGTATGAGGTGATGATCTTGCGGCCCAATTCGCTTACATTTTTTTGCAAGCTCGAGCAATTTGAAATCACTTTACTGAAAGAGTTTGTCCCAGACAAGCAAGTAGGCTCAAGTTTTCAGTAATATCGAGTTCCAGTTGATCAAGTTTCAAACGCTTCTCGTGTAATTCCGAAAAAATAAAAGAGAACTTAAAATAAAGGGCATGCAGCGCGAAAACAAGCACGGTGACCCCATCTATTTACTGCATTTTTAAAATATCCTGTGCATATAAGTATCAACTTTGCGGCCAAGTTTGACAAAAATCTGGATAGGACGTCATTTTCAAGGGAATTACCTTAAAGCTGTGTACGGCCCAAAACGAACACTGTTGCCCCGGTTAAGAATGCAGATTGAACTCAGCTATTTACAGACATGAAAGAAATATCAGACAGATGGAAAGAGCATTTTACCAACTGCTGAATCAAGAAGGCAACGTAGACAATGATGCAAATGACCACCTAACTGCTCGAGAGACAATTGTGCATTTGAATGATCCAATTACCATGGAAGAACTAAAGAAAGCTGTAAAAGCTGCTAACATTGGTAAAGCGCCTGGTCTAGATGGCATACCAGCTGAAGTCATAAAACATGGCGGTGATGGTCTACTACAACAACTGCTTTCCGTAAAGTGCACTAGGTCAAACTGCTTGCGTAGATCCAAGGCTGGACTAACTGCACACCTAAGAACGTGCAACACGCAACACCGGCGCTAATTACTCTCGGCTCAGTCAACATCAAAATCGATATACTGGCGGAGAGGTAGAGCATTAAATTAGCATCGCCCAGGTCATGGGCTCGAATGCAGTTGGAGCCACCTGAATTGTCAACATGAGACAATTGCTTCAATTTTCCAGATAATCGCGAGGATCATTTGTCTCTTTCAGACGCTATTGTGTTGGAAAGCATTCCCAGAAGCTGATGAGACTAGTGTAACCGCACTTGCAGATCTGGGTAATATCACGCAACCCACAGGAAAGACCGCTGCCGGAATTGAGAAATTACTCTGCTTGCTGTACTAGCCTAAGACACTTACTTCCAATGTTAAAGACCAATGCAATCCTCCATCTAATTAAGAAGCAAGGTTCCAGTAGTCGATATGAACGTCGCGAAGCGGGAATTAAATGTACCGATCTTCGCAGCAACAATATTGCTGAAGATGATGGATACTCTGATAATGATGCTGATGACGATCATCATGAGTTATCTGATGTTGATAATGTTGATGATGATCATAATCTACGGGGATGATGATGAAGATGAGGAGGAGGACGACGAGGGAGATGAACAGGATACCTTTTATCCTTATCAAGGGGTTGTGAAAACACTGAATTTGGCAGAATTGACTTAGCTGTAAAAAGTAAGCCGTGCAAAATATGCCACAAGACATTTTATGAAAAAAAGGCTTCTTTGCATGTTATAGTGGACACGAGATCAGATCTTCTACTGTTATGTTACAGAGTTGTCTGAGTTCCACTCCAATAGATAGTAAAAGTAATGTGGGAAAATATGTCGACACAAATAATTATTACATTCATTGTGTGAGCCAGCATTATGTGATTCAAAAATGATATTTACAAGTTCCAGCGATTTTCTATTTTTTTTTAATTTGCGACAATTTGAAAACGCAGTTAAAGTGTGGTTTTCTGTTTGACAAATTGTCCAAAATTTGCTCCGAGGCCAAGCAACGGCGAAGACTTAAAATGAATTCAATTGGCACCAAACTTAACACAAAATAAGAACAACCATTCTCTTCCATTCCTATCTAGATACTTTTTTATGGACATGTTAAAATTGTGATTTTCAAAGCGCCTTATAAAACATCCTCAAAGTACGCATAACATGCCGGCGGAAAATGGGTGATACTTAACGCGATAAAAATGTACATGCTTCATATTCTTCAACTATTGCTATTATTCGTTTTCTGCATAAAGGTTTGTGCTCGAGCTCGGAACGCTTCCCTCTGAAAATAGCAAAAAAATGTTTGTAACCTGAGCGAGGTAAATCACGCAAAATTTGAACGCAAACTGATGCTAATTCTTCATATAAAATCGTTGAACGAACTAATTTTCGGCTTGTAGCTTGCAGGCTTTAAAAAATACGAAGTAATCCTTTAGAAGTACTGTACTTATTCGGCTACAAGGTACTGAAAATCATATTTGAGGACAAAACAAATTTGAATTAATACCGGTTTATGCAAGTGACTTTTGTATCACCCATCTACTCTTGTTTTAGTATCGTAAATCATTATAGTGCCATGGTAGATGTCTTAGATAAATAGTCCCTGAGAAGACAAGTGGAAATACTAAACCCAGAAAGATTGAAGAAAATAAAAAGGAATCGAGAAACATTGGCTTCGAGGCTGACATGTTGATCATTCTCAAGTTCCCTTACAACTTCTTTTTCACAACAAGGGTAAACGTGCACTCTGCGCTTAAGGCAATATTTCACTAAGGTAAAGAATAGAATAGAATAGAATAGAATAGAATGTAACCTTAATAGGATCATCCTCGACGTGTTTTTTAGACACTATTTACAATGACTTGAATACGTTAAAGACTAAACTACATAAGTTGTAAATAATGAATAAAAGAATTCATGAGAACATTATAAAAAAGGCCCGCTCTGTAAGTTGCCCTTTTATAGCTTGCTTGAAAGACTGAAAGGAAGCACATTGCTTTATGTCATTATCTAAGTTTTTTCAAATATTAGTTCCTCTGTATGCGAATGTGCGTTGGCCGGTAGCAGTTCTATACAAAGGTATATGTAATAAATCACGATTGCGGGTGTGGCAGGCATGGATACTAGAGCGTTTAGTGAATTTATCTTCCATATTTAGGTGCGAAACCATTAAGACATAACGCCAAAAATTTTTGTGGTTGTCTTTTTTTCCGGATTTCGACGTCTTAGCAAAGTAGTGAGATCACTAGCAAAGTGCACAGCTTTCACACAACAAAAAGAAAAATAATAACAATAATAATAATAATAATAGTAATAGCAATAGTTATAATAATAATAATAATAATAATAATAATAATAATAATAATAATAACAACAACTTTATTTCGACAGTGCGACCTAAGAAAGTTTTTTTTTAAAACTGTCCGCCAATCAGGATGTGTGAATTTCATTGACGGTCACACCTCCTTGCAAAGTTCGCACAGTTGTAAGAGTCATCAGTTGTGCATCAAAGTGGCCTACTAATTCTTTTGTATGGTCTGAAAGCAACTTAGCGATCTACCCTGTGTCCATGATTAAAATTTAGTTTAATGGAAGATCCGAAGTTTGCGGCCGGTGATCAAAACCTAAAGGACTCTTTATCTGAAACTAATTGAGCGTTTTGTGTCGAGCCTACGTGAGATAAAGATATTTAATTTTGGGTTGACTCTGGCCCTCCGTGACTAATTGTATTTCTGCACGCCCCGTCACTAATCTGAAGTGATTGTGGAACCCTAGAAGTTCTAGCGTGGACGTCAATTTCGTCTTACTTCGCGTAATCACCCATCTACTCGCCGAACTACAGGATTTATCTGCCTCGATTTGCAAGTGTATTCAATTCTTTTGAAACTATTAGCTAAAAACAAATAAATGCAAAGGTTGACGGGAACATTAAGAAATTAAATTTAGCGGCTCAAGGAAGGAAAACATAACACATATATATGTAGAGCTAGCAGAAGGGTCGGTTATGGTGATCGCCTTAAGGAAGACCCACATTGAAAGTTTGGCGGCTTAGAAAGTTCTGCCTTGGCTTCCCCGACCCATGACACTAAACTGAACTGTTTTACCAACAGAACTCGAGGTTTGGCGGGGACTGATTGGCTTCTTTTACCAGAGAATATGTACCCGGATCATCCTCCAGAAATTTGTTACGAGACAGATTTTGTAGGCACAGCTTTAGTGTTTTAACTTCTTTATTCTGGCTTGAAACTTGAGCACTCTGCCGTTGCCGGCAGCCAACTCCAGTAGTGTAGCAGCTGACCCAGTAGTGTAGCAGCTGATCGCCAACTCTGTCATCAAACTACTAAAACCTGCTCTTGCTGAGCTGTGATTGGTTAATGAATACATTTCCTTCGAAGAACAAAGGTGACAGCCTGGGCGAATGATTACGTGCCCCGGGCATTGCACGTGAACTAGGCGAATAAGTGAGTGTCACAAAAAGTTGCAAGGTTAACTCTCCTGAGGAAAGCACTTTCGCGAGTAAGCTTTGGGTGCCCAATAGACAGCTATAGATGATCAAAGAGCTTGAAAAGTTATACAAACGTGATTCTAAAACCCTCAGCATCCCAGGCGGAAAAAGCTTGTGGTAAATACTTTTGCTAGACAATTCAATCTTCAATCGCTACTTTACACCCCGCTAACCGCGGGAAAGCCAAAGCTACAGATAACTACGCTAAGATAACTAACATGGTCGGTCTTACAAACTTATCAGAAATAGCCGCTAAAACGGTCCTCGTGTTTCCAAACAACATCAGCGGAAATCTGGCTTTTTCCTAATGCATTAACTTAAATTAATTGCGAGGGACGAGGTTGTTTGCGACAATTAACTTGGTTTGCACGTTTCAATTTCCTATGTTCGTTCTTAGCATCATGCATTTAGAACTCTGCATATAATAACGCGATCTTGAAAAGATTGATTCAAATATTATAAAATATGCTTCAACATATGCCCTAAATAAAGTTACTTCCACGTGCTAATACACACTGAGTACAAATTACATTCCTTTTAACTGTGTTTTGGAAGGTTTTCTAATTTAGAAAATAAATAAAGTCAAACACTATGAAACGGCAGCAACGTTCACCCTTGAAATTGGGCGAATTGAACCTAAGACCTGTGTATCACAGGTATTTCTTACAAACTAGACGATCCGTGAGCGTAAACTGCCACAAGCTTGTTTTGATATCTTGCAGTTTACAGGGATTGCTGCTCTTAGGATGGGACCCATACACCGACTGACCTATATTTGCTATTTATACGGGAGTCTTCTTGGAATGATCACAGGTTCAATAACACTCGGGAAATCTTACTTCGACTTGAATTCCTTTATATACAGTTCAGCTATCAAACAACGGCTTTGATGCATGTTTAATTTCAAGAAATACCTTCTTCGTTCGATGTCACCGGCCATCTCACCAGACTTGTGCTTCTCGAATTTAGGTCTAAGCACCCATTTCAAATAGCGCTGATAAACAGTATCTAAGGCTGCGTTTACATGAGACCCGGGGTGAGTTTCATCCCGGGATGAGTTCATCCCGGGGTGAAATTTGATTTCGTTTACATGGTTGATTTCACCCTGGGATAAAAGGAAAACAGTCTCATCCCGGGATGAAATCAATGTCGAAAGCTACCTCGGTGTGCTAAACAAAAATGTGGTTAAGAACATATAAAGTTCTCAACTTACCTTCCACTACAACTCGCGGTTTTCATGGCGGTAAATCTGTTTATTACAAAATGGCCGTCCTTGCCGTAAACTGATATGCACAGGATGATCATTCATCGCTTGTCATACGTAGGGAGGCACAGAAAAATGTCATTTCGGCTCGGGACAGAAAAGAATCAAGTGTATACATGAATTTTTGATCCCGGGATGAAATTTTGTCCCGGTGCTGAAGACCGGGATGAAATCGTCCCGGGATGAACAAATTTCACCCCGGGATCCTGTCAACACCAAAAGCCAAATGACCAGACACCGAGGTGAAACTCATACCAGGATGAAACTCGTCCAGCCTGGGATGAGTTCTCTCATGTAAACAGCACCTAAGTCTCGACCCCCGTATGAATATCAAATATAGGTCGTTGCACGGGTACCGTACAAAAGGTCACTGCTTTTATAAAAATCTTCTTGCTTGTAAATAATGGTTACATAAATTAAATTTGGGCAAGAACGCAAAAATAAAAGTACACGAGCTTAAAGAAATATTGTTAACTTCCCAAATTAACTTTTCCAGCCAAAAATCATATTGAAACAAACAACATATTTGCTATTAGTATTAGAGGCAAAAAAACCTTCCTATTTCATTCTGTGCGCATGCGTACAAACAAGCAACACACTCCATGTCAAAAACCACACGCAAGTAAATAAAATTCTTGCCGGAATTTCAGGAACAAACCCTTTCCTGAAGAACCTTTCCCTTGAATAATGAAGTGTAAAATGGACAACAACCCTTCTTTCATGCAATTTTTGACTAACGAGAATTAGTCAAATTTCCGTTTGTTGTTGTTGTTGCTGTTTTTTTACCTGAAGACTGTGTAGAGTTGAGCACAGATAAATGAAATCATAAATAGCCAGACTTTTAGTAAACACGGATCTCGTCCCACTAAAGAGTTTCGATTCCTTCTCTGAGTTTGTTAAAACCATATCCGACCAGAAAGAGTTAACAGAGAATTTGCCATTTTATTCCAGTGTCGTGCACTGCACATAACATCATAGTTAGTAAAATATTAGAAAAGCAGCTTACTTTGATATCCGACGGCGAAAAATGCAATTAATGTCGAATTTTATTGCTTGTCGCATAATCATTTTTCACCACTTGTTGTTTATCCAATTGAAGTTCCATCCTTGAGCTCCATAAAGGTAAATTTTTGTTTAAGGGATCCAATAAAACACCATTTTCCAACGGATAAAATCTACCTGAATCTACGCATTTCTATAACCCTCTTAAACCTACAGGACTGTAGCAAAGATACGAGCAGACGACTCTAGGAACAAAGAGAATACTTCACAGGGGAGTGCCAAAAAAGACCCAACTACGCAGCTTTTCTGTCTTACGACGGAGAAAAAAAACCGAGAAATTCAACACAGATTTCGACTGGATTGCCATACATAGCAACCCAGTAATCAGACCTTATCTTAAATAGCGTTTTTTACAGTTCTGAGCTTAATGACCAGGCCTTAAAATGGCACCTAGGCTGAAGTTGACCTCGTTATTATTCAAGCGTTCCTGCTTTTCTTGTGTTAATGATGTTGTTCTTATTCTAACTAGTAGGAATTTACATAAGAAAAGCAGTGAAGCTTTTATCAAAATGAGGTCAACTCAAGCCTCACTTTCATACAAAGGTCAGGTAACTATGCACACAACTGGAAATGGTCGACTTCGTTTCCAGGCTCCTCTCTCTTCCTTGCTGAAGAAAGTACCCTGGTTGCGGCTGGTCACGTGTCTGCTACATTTTGCAGATTCCAGAAAACAAAAAACTGAAGGGAGGGAAACGATGGTTAAATCTTTGTCTCCACTGAACTCATTTACTGAGCCCGGAAGGAAGTCAAAATTAAACATCACTTGGCGCGAGAATGTCTATTTATCTAAAACAAGCTAAAAAAAGGGACATTTCTGGGGACTGAGTGGAACGAAAAAGCCTGAAATTGAATATTTCTGTGTCACTAGAGCGACAGCTGGGTTGCAGTAGGTGTTAGAGAGGGATTATGTGTAGTGACTGGTGTATTTAATCTAGGTAGAGCATGTCATTGGTAATTCTAGGTCGACACTGTTTATACGCAATTTTCGAAAACACCCCTAGTATGTCTTTTCCTATTTCTGAATTCTGACGTTGTGAGAATAGTTGAGTCAACAGTTGCTAAGGTTAATGACGGTTTTCAGTTTTGATGAAGCGCAGAGATCTTTAATGTCCGTCTTCAATCGAGCTAACAGTGATTCCGCCGGCACATATCTGAGAGAAGTTTAGAAGCTGATATTCGACGAGTCACTTGGATTCAAGATGAAGGCAATCGGGGACCAGTTTCGATTTAATATGGAGCTGTCTGACACGATAGAATAAGCCAAGACCCCCTTTTAGGTCAACGAAACCCTGGAGAAAGCAAACCTGATGTCCTTATGTCTTCCAAGTCTCATAACAGTCAACGTCTAGCCGGCTGTCCAAGTGTAGTCGAAGGTGTAGTGATATCCAATTTTGCTTTTAGTATTGTCTAAACTGTTTTACTAATGATTATTCAATTTCGGAGGCTATATTGAAGAACCATTCCAGTAAGCTTTTGTTAACGGCAATTTGTCAAAATGTTATGATGAATGAGTTAAAATAAGTGCCACGGGACTGATCTTTAGTGTCATTTCTGTGTTTCAACGTTATTTTTGAACATTTAACATAGCGATGTATTGAACCGATTTCTTGTCCACCTGATATTATTAATCCCCTTTTCAGTTTCTGTGCAAATCTCAAGAAGAAAAAAAATATGCTTGATTTGAGGCACGTTAACTCTTGTGTTTTAAGCAAATATATATTACTGATGTGAAGATATTTCCACAGCCCTGAAGACCGTTTCTAAGGTTTTTTATTTGTCAGTTTTGTGACCTCAAGTCTGATTATATCCTGCGTTTTTGGGGACCAAAAAGTTCAAATATTTTCAGTGTGCAATTTTGATTTTCGGCTTCCCCTCCGCTCTGTATTTGTTTTTTCCAAGTTACTCAAGCCTTTATTGACTTAGTCGAGAAGAAAAGGTATTTCCGTTGTCTTCCTTTCTCGATCACGGCTTTGGAGAGGGATCGGAACTAACCGGAAATAACGAAGCCAAGATCAGTAGTTTGTCAGTTAACACTAACTTTCTTTAACGTTGTTTTGTTGTTAATGTGGTAGAGTCCCAATGGGAACCAGGGCAAGTTATCACTTGGTTAGGTATTGTTCTCTATACTTATGAAGGTTCAGAGTGTATGTCTGTTACTGAGCGCAGAATCGCTAAGGTCAAAAGCCACACTGATACTATTTCAGGAAGGCTGGACTGTATGGTCTCTGTGGTAGGCCAGCATGGTTTACAGACAACACAAACGTTGTGAGTATTGTTCATTACGGCAGCTAATTAAGTGCCTGAACCGCAGCTTCTTTCTCGTCTGCTTCGGATTTAGTTTTTCTCTTTAGATTAAGTGGATTCTCAGGGAATGTAACCTTACCGCTGTTCACTTGAGTAGGTTTTTTGACTTTGACGATTATACGTTAAATGATGAAGTATTCACGATGTTATAGATCAAGATTGGGGCCTCCGATCACATAGTTGTTAGGTTTTCTTGCAGCTATTATGCTAAATTATAGTCCGCTTTAATTCTAGTTTTTACCATCCCAGGACCGAGGCGGTTGGCGCATTTACTCGAGATTGTTACTAGAACTATATCGGGCTACACTATGGGGCACCCAACGTCAATTTTCCGAAAATATCTGTTCGGAAGACGATTTGACATCTACAATTTTCGGAATATCTGTTGTAAAATTTCTTGCTTGCCTGCCTGTCCTAGGATTTTCGAACATCAAAAAAATGGTATAATTGCCCATTTTAAGGACGGTGCCTACTAATTAAAGATATTTTTGCCCCGGTGCGTGATTATGCAGGAAGTGTAGATCTTAACAAGTGTTATTGAAATCCAAAAAGAAATTGGGGGTAACCACGCATTTTTCAAAGATAACTCATGAATAATATTTGTAAAAAGCTTTAAAATATAAAGCAATGTATAGCGTTCTTTCAAGCCAAGCTACCTTCCTCGGCTCGTCTCTGGACTCCCTCAAGCTTGTCAATGTTCTTACGTGAATACGGGGACCATACCACAGAGCAGTATTCAAGGTTAGACCTTACTAAAGAACAGTAGGGGGTCCTTAGGGCTTTCAAATCATTTAGTCCTTTGCAAGTTTCGGTAGTTCCTTCAGTTACTAAACTGGTATTAATGGAAGCCGACGGTGCGCCTTTCACTCGCTCCCTCTGTCAGTGCTCCGATTCACGGATATTTTAAGTCTTAGCTACACAGATCAGAGGAAAGTGGAAACAGACGTTGAGGTCACCGAGGATGGAACTGGGGATCCCTTGCTCCGAAAGCCGCGCACTAGCCAATTGAGCTACGCCTGCAAATGTGGTTTTTGAGGAGGGGGAAAACCGGAGTACCCAGGGAAAAGCCTCTCGGAGCAGAATAGAGAAACAACAAACTCAACCTTGATTTAAATTTACAATCTCTAACAAACTTCACCTAACAAACATGTGAGGTCATGTGTAAATAATCTTTATGGTCTTTCCAACTTCAAAACAGTTTTTCAAAGCACTCTCAAAATCAGGTGAAAATTTCAATTTTTCCCCTGTATAGATAAATTGTTTCCTTATTGGGAAATGGAAACGCCTCTGGATTACGCTACAGAAAGAAAAGAACATTTCACAGCAGTAACAGCAAATTACGCTACAAGAAAACAGAATATTTCAAAGCAGTAACAACAAATTGTCATGAATCTTCATTAATCATTGAAAAATCATGTTTTCTCAACCAACCACAGATTAAAATGGGATCATATGTGTTGCTGTTTCGCTCTGAGCCTAACATACAAATTGTTGGTGTTTAAGATGACTGAACACAGTTTTTAAGCACCACCTATACTTAAATTTCTGCCATATGTATCAGTGCTGTTTTTGCCTGGAAGCTCAAACCTGATCACTGATAAGTGCTACCACGAAGGTTTATACTTTAGACAGCATTTTGCTGGGTTCAAAAGCACCTGAGGGCGACCACTTCTTCGGTTTCCACATATGTGGTGGTGGATGTGGATTTTTCTTTGGCATGACTCCGGCGTACTCCAGCCACGCGTCAGGTTGCTTACCAAAGATCTTCTTGTTCGTATATAAGGCTTGTTCAAACTTTTTGTTTTTCTGGGTGGTGTTTTAAAAATATTTTATTCCTTTTAAACACTACGCTTCATACATAGAGAATATGCTTAAGATGCACAAGACGAATTTACAAAGAGGTAGCTACTGAATAACACGAAACGTACACAAACGCCAGCCTACAGACTTAAAGAAGAAAAACCCACGTGCGGTAATAATCATGTAGTGATTTACTTGCAGTCATGATCTCTTTACGTATTTCAACTTTTTGCTTAGATACGAAAAAGTAAGCTTTGGAAATTCAGTTCATCCCCGCGGAGGCATGCGTAGAAATGCAATATTTGGCGGTTAGTGAACAGTAGTTTAGTAATTCCCCAAGCCTTTATCCTGCCATGCCAGCCGTAAAGTATTTGGCTTGTGGGTAAATTAGTTTTCGCTTGTTCCGTTGTGCCACCAATTTTGGAACAAAGACAAAAACCAGCCGTAATAACGCAATTTGTTACAACGTAGTGTAGCGTCTGTTCCTCGGAGTTTCGAATTCGTTAAGTCACATGTAGCGTTTTTCTACGAGACCATCAGGAGACTTCTTAATTCTTAATTGTCCTTTTCCCATTTTTAAATCATTAATAGTTTTTTTTGTGAACATATAAGTTATATAATTAGTTTTTAAAATTTGTAAATAATTTCGATATATAGCTTGAAATTGTAAATATTACTCATCTTTTAATAGTTGAAATAAAGAGTCATGGATGAAGGGAAGCCCCGGGTGGGCAGTATATTAGGGATCGCTTTGTTATTTAAACATTGTTTTCACTTCTGTTGTGACTAAAAAAAGGTATGAGATAAACTTTTTGAATGTTACTTCTTAGCTTGGTTCCAGCCGCTGCGGTAGGAGGAACAAACACGCTCACAAAAACAGAGGAGTGTATCTGGTGGACAGAATGAAGACAGCGTTATTGCGATCAACAGTCCAAGTAGGGTTGTTTAGGTTTGAATTCCTTTCCATTTCTTTTGGGATTGCAGAAGGGAGACCATAGTATTTTGTAAAAGAAACATTAAAATAGAATTTCCATGTGAAATCATGCAAATCTAAAATATCGTCTTGCTGATTTTATAAATTGTTTACTTCAGTAATTCCGGCATCAAACCAACTTTTATAAAACACGAATTTTGGTCCACAAGAATATTGCAGTTATTCCATAATATCTCCTTTTTTTTGTCGCGCTTTGATACCGTAGCCTGATGCTTTTTTTAACTAGCACCAATACTCCGAAATCATTTAATTTGGGAGGATTATCGTGGTCGAGCCTCTTCATTTCGCAGTTACATTTTGTTAAGAAAGAGAGATTACCACATTTATGCAAGAGTTATTTTCCAGGAGGCCTGTGAATCATCTATAATTTTCTTAACCCAACCTATCTTCCCATGATTTTAAAATCGCACATTTTAAGGCCACCATTTTTCCTTTTACCAATTAAGGTGTTCCTTTTTACATTAGTGGGTTTCCCTGCCCAAACGGAATCAAAAATTAGCCTGTTTATTTCTTAGATGTAGCGGTCCAGGACAGGCAATACAGAAGCAAAGTAAATGATCTTGGATGGCCCTTACGTTTCTATGGATACCAATCGTCATTGGCTTGTTCCCGAGCTTCGCGGGCTCCGTGGGTATATAGGTTAGGGTGAGCGACAACCCCCAGTCTGACTACCGACTACCCGAGAAGAGACAGTCTAGTCTTAAGTGCGCACGCATAAAATAAAAATCAAAGAATCAACAATTTGAGGGCTTAGACATACTGCTAGCGTTACCTTTCGAATGAAAATGTTTTTCCCGCTAAAATTCTCACGGGAGTCAATGGAAGCTCTCGATTCAAAAACAGCCTTTTATTTAAACTACATATTACTGCACCGTTAAGACTGCAGTCCATTTTCTGAATGTGAAAACGCAACTATACTTAATAAAAAAGAACTAAAAGGAAACAAGGGCAAATGATGATACGTATTCTTGAAGGTGCGTCTTAAAATATGTGCACAATTTTGTCTCGGTCACGTAATTCTCATATGAATGCCCGTTAAACTTGTCTCGAGAAGAAGTGCTGTCTCGGTAACCGAGACAATATAGACAGGCCCTTAGAAACGGCACCTTTTAACAAGAGTGCTGCAATATCAACGTTCCCAGAAAAATAAAACCAACCAATCAAAAGAATAAAATACTCCTTTTTTTGGTTTGCAAATCTTTTTTTTTTTCTCTTTCTTGGGCAAAAGATTCGATTAATTTGTGAGAAATTGTATTTTTTTTAATTTTTTCTCTCTTCGAAAATAGTTTGAACCCATCAAAAAGTTGCTCCAATCTTTTACAAACCTAATCTGGGATAAGATGGTCTTTAAAATTAACATAAATGTGCCGACAACAAAGATAATTCTTTTTTGGTCGTGGTCTTTTGGCCGTGGTCTTTTTTGGCCGTGGTATATCTTTTTCCAAATTAATATCTAGACCAAAAACCGTTGTAAACCCATGCACTACTGTACAAACGATTTCAAACGTTTGCTCGTTAATTATTGTTATCTTGTTCTTGCAAAGGTCACATCGCAGACACTTCTCACGCAACCGATTTTTCTCTTGTGCTGTTTTTAAAAATGCTCGCACACGACTCCCTAAAAAAATGGGCCAATCCTTTTTTACGGGTCTCACCAAAAAATATAATGTTCAGCGCTTTAATTGACTCTCCGCGAACTTTGGGAATCATATTCAGCACAAATTGTTTTTTCAAATTTTTTGCTCTAAATGGGGGGATGCATCCCCACGCATTTCGAAATGCCTCAAAGAGAAGGTGGGGCTTTGCGTTTGGAAAAAATGAAAAAAAATGGAAAATGGATGACCATGGATCGGGGTACCACATAACGACCCTCTTGTTTGTGGCCGTTTAGTCCTTCGACGAGAAAAGAGATTGTCTTTAAACTGTGAGCTCCCACTATGCAGGGTAGAGAAAGCGCGAAAGCAAGCATAACAGAGAATTGTACGACCGGTTGTGCTGTAAAATGCGGGCTCAGTACTATAGCGAAGATGTCGTTGACGTCACCTATTGGCACTAATGTGCCAACTAGAGCCTCATTGGCTGTCGAAACAAAGGGTCTTTTGTCCCTGTGGTTGACACATTTGTGTAACGAAAGCAGTGATTGTAAACAGATATCACCCATATACAGCCTCCATTTTTGTTCGCTGCCGGCGAACGAGATTGAGCTGGCACTGGGAAAAAATGGAGATGGTAACCAAAAGAAGAAGACAAGATATTTGCAAGTTTTTAATGTGCAAAATATAAACAAATATTTCAGGGAATCGGAATAGATATCGAGTTAACTTAATAGCCATCTTGTCATGCTTCCAAAAATGGATGGGGAGCAGTTTGTAACGAAAGTACTACCCTAACCTGCGATCAGGCGTACTTTTCTTTATTTAGAGAAGGTGTAAAAAGGTACGCCTGATACAATTTCTTATCGAGTTGTCTGTCAAGAGTGATCTTATCTTGGTTCATGCTATAAATGTGAGCCAATCAGATTTCACTGGAAATTACCTGCATATTGCGATTCAAGGGAAGAGACGAAAATAAAATAAAACTCTAACTGGAATGCCTACGTATTCAGACTTTATCCATAGCATCAAAGCTACTAGTATTTCTGCAAATCCCGCTATCAATCTCGAAAAGGTCCAGGGGGGAAGCAGAAATAGTTTTTTGCCTCATTGCTCTGAGGAAATGATAAACCCAGATACTACAGCTATAGTAGCCAGCAGAATGGAAGAGTTTAATATTAAGAAAAGGATAGTGCTTACACAGGACTCCTCCAAAGCATTATCCGTAACAGGATACAAAATGGAACTTTTAGTCCAACCTGTGCAGATTGTTAGCCCTGGGCCAGTAAGATTTTCTAATGAGGAGACATCATTAAATGTTGATTTTGAAATGTCTTGATAAGGGAATTATCAAAGGAAGCACATACGAATACGGGGAATTTATCTCTAATATCTTCCTAAGACCAAAGAAAGATGGATATTACCGCATGGTCTTACACGTTAATTAAAAAGCTTAAAATGGATTCAATTCATACTTGCACTCAATTAATGAGAGCCAGTCCACGGAGAACATCAGAAGTACCTAAAGTTTTGTTGGGGAAAAAATTACCAATTCATACGCTTGACTAAGGGACTATCATCTGCTCCCAACCTCTTTTCCAAAATGATGAAATCAGTTTCCTCCAAAGTCAGAGAAATTGGGCACGTAACAAGTGGTTACCTTGACGACTCATATTTAGTGGGTTACACTTTCTGTGAATGTTAAAACAATGTTAGAGATACCCTTGATTTGGGCATCCTTACCCATGAAGAGAAGTCAGTATCAATACCAACACAGGTTGTCACCCCGTGGGCTTTGTTTTGAACTCCATGGACATGAGCGAATCCATAGCTCAGGCTCTTCTAGAAAAGGCCATGATAAGGGAAGTAGCACAGCGCATTGCCTTGATGGTTTCCTCCCTTCCAAGAGTTGACTATGGGAATCCCTACTGACAGTACCTAAGGCGAATTCTACAAACCCTTGCAGCTCTCAGAGTAAACAACGTCAGTTTTTTTTTCCTGGTGGATATCAAAGAGGAGTATTGTAACAAGGAAAATTCACCACATTCTGCTCAGTGACGTCTCCACTCAGGGTTTGGGTCCAAGCTTAGGCAACAGTACCTCAGGAGATGAGGAGGAGGGGGGGGGGGGGGGGTGGGAGGGGGAGTGGGATAATGGTCTCAAAAACAATGCGAATACCACATAAACTTGAAGTCAAAGCAGTTTGTTTGGGTTTGCACACCCTGTGCAGGGAGAGGAAACAGACAGATTTCAAAGTGCTTTCTGACAACACGACCGACCACTGCTGCCTGCAAACGCAATAATGGGGCTTCCCACTGCATACCATGGCAAGAGAAAAATGGGAATTGTGCATGCTGAGAGGTATTTTGGAGGGACACTACTGCCGCTGAGAGGGTATCTTGGGTCTTTGATGATGCTAAAGAATAAAAGGTACATGTAGATGTTCATATTTTTAAAAGACTGTATATTTCACAAGTTCTAAAACAAGGCCATTAATAATTCAAAGAGTGCGAAAGTTTTGAACATGCTATTTCGTCTACAACAACCCACGTTATGTATACTGACAGTTATTCATACTTTCCCATTTCTTACTGTTCACAATTGTTACAGGGGCATTTTCATGAGTTTTGCCCAAGCTTTAAGCAAATGAAATCAAGTTCGCTTTGTTTCTCTTTTTTCTAATACGTAGCTCGGGTGCTAGCTAGAGTGCCCACATGACTTTAAAATTTCGTGGAATCTCAGCGATAGTTGACTGCTGGAATTGTCAGGAAAACTTAAACGAGACAGAGCAGAGATTACACGCCCACTCAGGGGTTTTTTATCAACTCATTCCACCCCTTTTTGTAATTTTTACTGTTTTTGGGCCTCATGTGGCCACTCTGTTTTAAAAATAACTGGTTGCGCGAAAGCGTAGTGTTCTCGTGTTATCTCTGCTCTATAGATGACAGATAGAACTTCAGTCAAACTTCAGTTTCTGGGTAAGTCTCTATTTTTCAATTTGAAAGCAAAAATGAAAGACAGTAGACGATAGTTTTAAAGGCAATGCGGGAAACTCTAAAACAAAGCAAGCAAAAATAATCTGAAGTAAAGAATACTCCAACTAAGGTAAACTTTTCTCACACAGCTTATAGATAAAACATATATATTCTACAGCATTGATCTTGAAAATTTTGTTTAACGTATCATAAACTAAATGGTGGAGTTTTTTTCTCATGTTATTCAAAATCAATATACTTTTTATGATGTTCTGAAGGTTCTCAAATTGAATGGCTGTTTGAAAGCTTTAAGACTATTACTCAAAACTGATAATTACGAATTCCTTAGATATCTTGTCATTTCTAATACTTGAAAAGTAACACCTGTTTGTGTCAGTAACGATTCTATTTCACAAATATGGGGACCCCACCCAAGGTCAAATAAGAAGTTGCGTTGCACCGAAAAAACAAGAAATAAAGATGTAGTGGAATGGCATAATAGCTCAGAAGGCCAAGCTGCAAATGCAATTCAATTGTAGACCTGAAAGGGATTATCAACTAGTTCTCAAATTTAATTTAGAACAGCTGTTTAAGTCACTTATAACTAACTCAGTAAAATATTTGTGGAGTTACCAGGCTCGAAGCGATAAAATTGTTTGAAAGATATTATTTGGGGCACTATGCAAACTCGATTTGCATTTGTAATTAATACCCTGGGGTACATGCAAATGAGACTATAAAAGAGGTCACACGTGCTCCACCCCATCACTCTACTCGAGGATGCAAAAGGGAAGCATTTTTTCTGATCAACCCGACTTACTCGATGGCCGTCGCGGATCATGTTCCTCGCAATGTAGCGGTGGAGGCTATAGCGGAACAACTAAACCCTCCAGCGGAGGCGGCAGTTCAACCAGCAGCTGAGATACAACCGGCGGCTGGAGTTCAACCAGCTGTACTGGCAAATGACGTACAGTATCGTACGAGTTGTTAGTTTTCCCTGGTTCATAATGTCACGCTGGTTGGACTGTTCAGGCCCTTGGTTTGTTGGTCAATTTAATTTGTGCTGGGTTTGCCTGTGGGGTGAGGCTTTAGTTCTTTTTAGTGCATTTGGGGGTCGCCGGCGTGGCGAATTTGTGTGCTTATATTGTCTGCGTGGTTTGCTTTTGGGGCTGGCCTGTGTGGAGGAATTTTAACTCATTGGCCTGTGGGTCTTGCCTATAGGACAAGTTTGTACTGGTGTTGCCTTTGAGGTCTGCCTAAGTGGAGAAGTTCTTTGTTCTGTTGATGCCGGCGTGGTTTGCTTGTGGGGCTTGCCTGTGTGGCGAATTTCCTTCCGCTTTGTTAATGCCTGGGAGGCTTATTTGCGTGTTTGAATGTTTTGTATTGTTATATCCCAGTGTGGCTCGCCGAGGTGGCGGAGCTTTATTTTAATCATTTATGCCTATGTGGTTTGCCTGTGTGGCGGTTATTTATCTTATACAGGAGCCAATCTGGAGCGTGCAACTTCCATACAGCGTCTGTGAAACGGCGTTTTCACCAGAAGGTTTATTTTTAGACTAGCCCTTCCCGTTAATTAGGTCAAAAAACAAAGGCAGTTCCGGTTTGGTGACCCTATGACGTCAGCCTAATTTCTTGTAATTGGTCATCGGGCTCTAAAAATAACTTGGTCTGTGAAAACGCTGTTACACGAACACAGTAGAGTTGTAGGCTCCGGGTCATGGGTTCCTGTCTTATAATAACGTCTCAGGTTTGCCTGCGTGGCGAATTC
>NW_027180146.1:165000-175000 GCF_036669925.1 Montipora capricornis | reverse complement strand
AAGCTCAACCACAAGATTGACCAGCTAACGCATGTTGTCAAGAATTTTGCGCCGGTTATTAGAGAGCTAAAAACAGCTTACGATGCCTCCTTTGGTGACGATTCTGAGACGATGCGGGTAAAGAGAACGGCGAAGCCGAAGGATTTATTCGGGATTGTCATGGGCATATGTTTGCTTGTCACGGTGAACGTGGTACATTCATGTAACTCGCTTGATAAACTTCACTTCGAAGGAGACTGCAATCGTCAACTGGATACGGACAAATTCATCATTACCTGTGGTCTTACTTTTCTTGAGGTGATGTTGGACGGAAAATTGTTGTTAATTATTATTTGACCTGGCTGCAAGGGAAATCCATCAGTTTGGTCACGAAAAAGCGAAGACGGCAGAGCTACAGTGTTAAAAATTGCAACGAATTACGCAATGTGTTTAATGTTAATTTCTACGTCATCATAGTCGCCAATTTAAAACCTCAACAGTCATATTCAGCTTACAGACAAGATAATAATCAATACTGAGAGTTTGACCGCTTGCTTTAGAACAATCTGAGAGCGAAATAGAGTGTAAAGATGACTTAATTTGAATCTTTTTACAATTTGCATCATAATTTGTTTATCACCTGCTGTCAAAATACGACTTTCCCCAAGTTAGTTTTCTAACATTTACGAACTATAATAAATTGCTGTTGCAAATTCAGTGACGGAAAAAATAGTACTTTAGGGAAAAATGCGAAAATAGATGCGCTCGTTTTTGTCGTTTTCCAAAACGGCCGACACCTTACATGGTAAAGCCAACATTTTTTCCTTCTTCATAAAAGACAAAGCAGTTTTGAAACATCCTTTAGTAATCAGAGGCATAGGTGTCCTTTCTGGTGGCATTTCATTACAACTGACTCACATCTATGCAAGAGGTAGACACATATATGTTACCCATTTTGAGGGTCAAAACATGGGCATGTTGTTGTCATGATTAATGGAGGGTTACCATAGCAACGGTAACTCAGCTGGCCCAAATATGGTTGTTTTCGTTTATCTTACCGGGTAACATATCTCCACACAAAAAAATGAAGGGTGAGTTTATGAACTCCACCTCCAACTTTGCGTGACTTTCTCAGAGAACTGTTCTTAACTTGGTTTGGGCATTTCATTTTCTTAGCACGGTGCATTTAGAACGCTTTGCATACAATAAAGCCATCTTGAAAATATTGCCTAAAATAATATAAAATATGCTTTAACATATTATTCCACCGTTTAAGAGGTCGCCATCCCGGCGACAAAAGAAGGTAGTAAGTGAAGGAAACGCAAATGCGCAGCACTATTTTGTTAAAAGATGTTTTTTTGTTTTTTTTTTGCAAGTAACATCTAGGAAGTCTCTGAATGAGGTTAACCAATCTATATTCCATAGAAGGGTAATAATCAGCAGTGCCATTTAACCACCAAACAATATTACTAATTTGAGAAGGGAAAGACAACTTGCAACGAGCTCGAGCAGTATTCAAGGCAGGAGTGCCTTGAAATCCACGGCATTTCTCTACCTCAGAAAGAAAGGGGTATTGAAGAAAATACCATCGAACTAGTTCTCAAAATCGGAGATATGATGGGTGTTTCAGTGCGTCCTGAGAATATTTCGGTCAGCCATCGTATTCCAACCAGCTAGAAATATCAGGGAAGGAGATCTGCTCCTGCTATTATACTGAACTTTACCCGGCGTGATACAAAGGAGATATTCTATCGTGGGCGAAAAGAGCTGAGAGCCTTGACAACTAAAGACTTTGGCTTTTCAGACGAGAATATTATCTTTATAAATGAGTGTCTAACTGAAGTAAATAAAGAACTCTTTACGGCCACACTTAAAGTAAAGAATGATCACAGTTATGATCACATTTGGACCTTAAATGGAAGGATTTATTTGCGGAGGGACCGAGACAGCTCAGCTATACTCATAAAAATCAAGAAGAACTTGACAAGTTAAAGAGATAAGTCCTGATAATGTTATACCACCACATACTGTTCTAAATGTATAGGGGCTAGCTCTCCTTCTAACCAGAGTGAACTGTCTGATAAGGTCACTGAACTTAAGAACTTACTGATTTTAAATGTAAGTTCTCCTTTTTCCGCTATTCCACACCTTACAAATATTGATGTAGATCATAATATGCCCTCTGATCAGAACTTTAACTATTATACTACACATGAATTTCATTCCAATTATGATATAAATGACTTCTCAACACATTCGAAGTCATTTGCTGCTTTACACTGCAATATTAGAAGTTTGCAGTGTAATCTTGAGAATTTTGTTCATTTGCTATCTGAATTGCAGCTTCCTTTTTCAGGGATAGGGGCTTTTGGAAATTAAGTTTAAGGTTGATAAGGATACCATAACAAATGTTAATATTCCAGGTTAAAATTTTATTTCAAAGCCAAGCCTCTCAAATGCTGGGGGTGTTGGCTTATCTATAAACAATAATTTAACTTTTACTGTTCTACCAGAACTATCAATTACAAATGTCGATTTTGAAGCTCTTTGGATAGAGATTAATTGTGACGGTCAATCCAATCTAATCTGTGGAGTTATATGTAGACACCCAAATGGAAATTTTGATAATTTTTATGGTTTATATTAACAAGATAATTGAAAACATACATCTCCAAAATAAGTATTCCCTCATAATGGGTGACTTCAATATCAATCTCTTGAAATCTTGCAAACCATCAGATGATTTCATTAATTACCTTGCTTCCTTCTTTTACGAAGTTTAAAACCCTCCAGTATAACTGGTCACACTGCTACTCTAATTGATAACATTTTCTTGAATTCTATTGAGCATTTTACTATCAGTGGGAATATAGTTTATGATCTTACTGATCACTTGGCTAATTTCATTATTCTGAGTAATCTTAGTTCTCTCCCTTCTAATATACAAGTATATAAAAGGGACTACTCTAATTTTAACCAATCGACCTAAATCAGTGAGTTGCAATCTATAGACTGGCATAGTATTTTTAATTCTGACTCTAATCCATCTAACATGTTCTGCTCATTCTACTCTACACTTTCTGATATAGTAGATAAACACATTCCTCTGAAACAATTATCTAAGAAAGAATTAAATTTCAGTCCAAGCCATGGATAACTCAAGGAATAAAAGTGTCTATTCAAGTAAAAAATAAATTTTCTAAAAATATATTTAAGACCAAATCTTACTATTTTCACTCCAAGTTTAAACTTTATAGGAATAAATTAAACCATCTAAAACTAAGCAAAAACAATATTATAGTAATTCTTTTTTAAAATACATTAAAGATAGTAAGAGAATTTGGACTGGTATTAAACATATTATCCATCTTAAGCCTCCAACAAGTCATATAGCCATTAAAATTATTACCAACAGTAATGTCATAACTGATAATCATATGATTGCCGATAAGTTAAATAACTTTTTTCCTAATATCGGAAAGGACCTTGCTTTCTCAATACCAAATGTTGAAATGTCCCCTTTAGAGTAGTTAAAAACTCCTCCCTGCAATAGCTTTTCTATTTCTCCTATAACAGCAGAAGAAATTGAAAACGAAATTACCAAACTGAAATATAGCAAAGCCACTGGTCCTTTTAGTATACCTGTCACCATTCTCAAAATTTTGAAAACTGTTATATCTAAGCCTTTAGAGGTTTTGTTCAATGCCTCCTTTGAGACTGGTATAGTTCCAGATAGTTTTAAATTAGCAAATGTAATTCCAATCTATAAAAAGGATCCCAGAACTGTCTGTCCAATTATCTACCAATTTCCTTGTTGCCTGTTTTTAATAAATGGCCTTAGTCAGACAGGAGGTATACTGGACAATCTCAATGCCACTGGTGAAGATGATGCTCAGCATGTCAGTAAAATGGTGTGGCGTAAAGCTCAAGAAGTCAAAGTGTGCCATTATGCAACCCAAAATTGAGTATTTTGCCTTTATAGTAGATCGCCATGGAATCCATCCATTGCAAGCCAAGGTTAAAGCTATAAGGAAGTGCAAGAGCCCCAAAATAAAACTAAATTACAATCTTTTCTGGGTTTGGTCAATTACTACCGGAAGTTTATCCCAAACATGTCTACCCTGGCAACGCCGCTCAACAAGCTGCTGGCCAAGGACACACCATGCTGTTGGAATCAAGAGTGCGCCAAATCGTTTCAGGATCTAAAGGACACTCTGACCTCATCACGTGTGTTACCCACTACAATCCTAAGTTGGAAGTGCAGCTACCAACTGATGCATCACCACACGGGCTGGGAGCAGCCATCCCCCATATCACCGCAGATGGAGAGGAGCATCCAATCACTTACGCCTCGCCGTCATTGACCCCTGCAGAGACAAACTACTCGGTGATAGAGAAGGAAGCATTGGCCATTATTTTCGCAATTCCCAAGTTCCAACAGTTTCTGTATGGTCGTCGTTTCACGTTGTTGACAGACCACCAGCCCCTGACGTTGCTGTTTGGTCCAAAGAAAGGGATACCTGCCATAGCGGCATCGTGCTTAAAAAGATGGGCTATCCAGCTGTCAGCATACCAATATGATATCAAATACCGGTCCTCCAAACAAAATGCAAAAGCAGACGCGTTTTCCAGGCTGCAGTGTGGGACCTCCACTGAAGACTCGCCAGGTGAAGAAGAGGCTAAGGAAGTGAACAGGTTTCAAGTAGCTAGAATACCTGTAGATGCCAGACTTCTATGTGAAGAAACGTCACGTGATCCAACACTGTCACGAGTGGCACATTTCACTCTAAATGGATGGCCGGGGAAGGTAGAGGTTCCAGATAACCTGAAAAGTTATTACCTCAAAAGAAATGAGCTCACTGTGGAGGAAGGATGCTTGTTGAGAGGAACACGAGTGGTGATCCCAGCAAATTATCAAGAATCTGTGTTGGCAGACCTACTCTTAAACCATCCTGGAATTGTGCAGATGAAAGCATCAGCGCGGCTACATGTTTGGTGGCCGTCACTGGATTCTGACATTGAATAGTTAGTGAGCAGCTGTGGGATTTGTCAAACCTCTTACGGTAAAGCACCAGTTACTTCTGACAACCCTTGGATTTGGCCACACCGCCCTTGGCAAAGAGTGCATGTGGACTTCTGCGGTTCATTCCAAGGTGGATCTTGTTTGGTGATCATCAAATGGTTGGAGTTGCTGTGCATGTCCAGTACATCTGCTGAAGCAACCATAAATGCCTTGCGCACTGTGTTTGCTACACATGCCCTCCCAGAGGAATTGGTTACAGATAATGGGGCGCAATTTATTGCACAGGAGAGCAAAGATTTCCTCAGAAGTAAGAAAATTAAGCACATATTGAGTGCTCCGTATCACCCAGCTTACAACGGCGAAGCAGAAAGGGCAGTAAAAACTTTCAAGCAATCGATGAAAGCTGCTAAGGGACATCCAGGAACCCAAAATCAGAAGATAACGTCATTCTTGCTAAGTTATCGCACCACGCCGCACACCACTACCGGATATACACCAGCAGAATTGCTAATGAATCGCAGACTACACACCAGATTAGATCTGCTACGTCCAGACCTGAGGAAGAAAGTCGCTAAGCCATCTAGTTTTCAGCCAAGAGCACGAAACAGACAGCTGAGCGTTGGAGATCCTAGGAAGAGTGAGGATATCAAAGTTAGGCCCGATGACCTTCTGCGTACAAGTAGAAGATTTCATCTGGAAGCGACACATCGACCAACTGAAAGATTTGTCGGGAACTAAGATACAACCAGAGGCGGGAGAGAGAACAGAAGAGCTGCCTTTACAACCCGGTCAAGTTCAACCAGCTGCAGAGCCATTTGTGGCAAAGGAGTATTCCTACTCACCTCCTCAAGCTAAGGATTATTCCAGATCACCTCCTCAAGCAAAGTTCGAGCAGACCCAGACCCAAGACCCTGTGTTATGTATGTTAATTGGTTCTCTCGTGTTACGTGATTTTTACCATGTGCGCTCCTCACGTGTGTGTTTTCAGTATCCGCCATTAAACGATATCAGTTGTGATTGCAAGTTTGAATGAGGCCTAACACTACTGTGAAGTTTTTGTACCCAATTATTCCATCAGGGATCAACCCTAGTATTGGAATTGGGCCCACACAAGGACAGAGAAAAACTCTGACCAGGGTGGGACCTGAACCCACGACCTTCGGATTAGATCACCGCTGCTCTACCGACTGAGCTACAAGGCCAGAACGGGAGCCGGCCATGGTTTCAGGTCCCACCCTGTTCAGAGTTTTTCTCTGTCCTTGTGTGGGCCCAATTCCAATACTAGGGTTGATCCCTGATGGAATAATTGGGTACAAAAACTTCACAGTAGTGTTAGGCCTCATTCGAACTTGCAATCATTACTCCAAATGCTACTGAAGGACAACAACTAGTGGATATCAGTTGTGTTTATTGGTATCTAGTCGGTTGCTATTCTTCCCCAAACACCACAGTTAAAAAGGGCACGGGTTTTTCCTGATAAAAATGTAAACGTGAGTGTTCCATGCAAGGGAACAAGTTGAGCCGACATCCGTGAAGAAGCAACAAAACAGTTCACCATGAAAATAACGAAATTTCTTTTCTTAACCTGGCGGTTAGAAGTTCAACAGGCGACGTCGGATGGCGGAAGAGGTCTGTCTATTGTGGCTATTGTGGGAACCAACTGTAGTCATAAAAGTATCTCTGGTACTGTGTTCAGTATTGCTTGCAGCATTATCAAAGTGTAGAAGAAGGGACTGGCATGTGAGACTGGAATCAGCTGGAATAATTGTCACCTCATGTGAGGCGGACGACAGTAAATTATATGTGGCGTGACAAAATTGGGCACGGGATGGTTTGTAAAGACATAATATGAATACATCTTTATCTTTAGAGATGATGATAGTGGAAGGAAATCTTGATGATGCTGCATGTGACGAATGTAGAAGAAAACGGGTTCCGGCTTCTTTTTGTGTAGACCCTAATTCGGGTACACTTTCTGCTCTATGACGTGTCAACTCCATGCAAACATCTTTGTATGCAATAATGAGTGTCTTCAAGGGCACCCAACCAGCAAATTAAGCCAAAAGCCTTTCAGAGACATTTCTAGGCCCCTAGTAATGTACAACGACTGTTCAAAGATATGTTTTTATCAGTTAGAAGAATTCGTAAGGGACTACTTTTCCCTGGTTGCGAATATTTTAGGGGATGTTTTACTAAAGAAATACATAGCTGTTTCACAACGTAGAATCGACATTCGTAGAACAGTTATCTCTCCCAAACACATATTTCACCGAAGATTATTGTTGGGTGCCCATGGATGGTTCTTGTCAAGCAACCTCTGTCTGTAATTCTCCTGTTTCCACTCATTGGTCAAAAACGTGAGCAGGCTCTGCTTATTTGCTGAATTTGCAAAAAAAAAACATTGTACCACTGCTGTACTTTAATGCCCCGGTGCCATGTTTAGTTTTTGAACTGCGTTCCAATAACAGCAGGATGCTCTTCTGGATCTTTCAGTGTTCTTTATGAAATACTGCTTATAGACATCGAAGAGAACCTCAATGAGTTCCCTATCTGGGTTTTGGTGTGGGACCATAAACTGACGTGAAAGAGCAATCTCCGCAAACTCTTGCCATCATCTTTTATTTTCTGAACCACACTCATCCCGTCAATTATGCATGCGAATAGTTTTGCAGTATACTCAGCAGGAAGAGGATCCATTAAAGGATGCTAATGAGCAGGGCAGTGGTACTTCACATAGAAATAATTCCAAAAAGCTACGTCTTCTTAAAGGCTGTCATATATATATATATATATAAATATCACCTTACTTAGATAGTTTAAGTTAATTTATAAGAGCAAAAATTTGTCCCCTGATTGGAATCTGTCTGGCTAAATAGATGATTACCTGCGCGCTCGCGGTTCAAATGAACACTGTCCTTTAAGAATGCTCTGTAGTTGAGACGGAATACTTTTGGATGCTACCAAAAGGTGGCAAAAGATAAATCCTTGAGGAATTCATACAACTCGTGGTTGGGTCGCTGGACCTTAGGGTTGTACGAAGGAGAAATCGCCGCCGGATAAAGCTGAGGCAAAATTTGGCCTACAATTATTTGAGTTACATAGTACTGGAAATGAAATGTTTTAACTCAGCAAATGATTATATTTTTAAGATCATGGACAGTACAAGATGGGTTGCAAAGAGCATTAGAACCTACGTCGAGGTTTAGAATTGTAGGTCGAAATCCTGCAATTACCGAAAGGTCGAATTGGCGCAATTTAGCCACCGTTCTTCCTCCAATGCCGTAAAATTGCACGGTAGAAGACACCAGTAACTGGAAATTTGTAGAAACACAAGGGAGGGTGAGGTTGGAACCAAATTTTCCACACGACGGAAGAGCGAGTGCCCAATGAGCAAGATGAGAGGTGATGGCTTCGTGCTCATAGCAAACGAGTGAATGATCTACGAGAAAATGTAAACACAAGATAATGTTACGTAGAGAGATCACAGGTCCCAGCGAGGAAATCATCAAGCAATCGGGGATCTAGAATATTGCTGGCTGATTCCCTGGTCGCTTCGTCTAATGGGTAGTTGGATCCATTTGCTAAATATTGTACACTGCAGTTGTCAAGCTGCGGTGTGTCAATAAGTTTCTCGGCGTTGAAAACCGTCTGGTTGTCAATTAAAGACGCCGTCTGAGTATTAGGCTCAGCTATCGGGGCTAACTTGGTTGCGTGCAGAAGGGACACTTCATTTGACTCTGGCTCTGAATCAGACGACATTTGGTTTTTAAAACTAACTTCCAGCAGGTCTTCTTCAGAGAGAAAAGGTTCATCAATAACATCATTGGAAGGCGGTTCGATTGAGCGATCACCCGGATCCACGGATTGTTTCATGCGGTTTGCGTGAACTATCGAACTGGCGATTTGTTGGTACATGAGTGCAACCGGTAGTGGAAAGGACTAAGTTTTTGACAACCCTGTATGGGCTATGATAATTGTGCAATAGCTCTTGGACAATCCCTTATAAGTTTGAAGGTGAAGACCCAGACTTTGTGTCCCGCCCCAAATCTGGCTCAGATGCACATTGATCATAATACCTTTTCATTTTCTACTGTGCTCGCATGATATTTTCCTTCGCAATTTGCTGAGCTATGTCAAATTGTTTGACAATTTTCCAACGATGTTCTTCGATAGAGCTTGATGGAGCAGCTGGTAGCAAACTCTCCTTCATAGGGGGTAGAGGTTCCCTTCCGTATAGAAAGTATAATGGACTTTCTCCGGTTGATTCAGATGGGGAGGTTCTAATAGCGAACAAAGAGGCTGCAATGAAGTTGTCCCAGGTTTTTTGGTGTCTACTGACAAACATCGACAGCGTCTGGCATAAGGTAGCTTAAGCGTTCCCTCAGACCATCACATGCGGGGATGTCAGCGCTCAGTCGTATGTAATTTCTTAATAAGAGTGTATTCGAACCCCCCTTTTTTTTACTCCACAAGAGAAATTGGACGAAAATTATACACCGTAGTACCTTGGTAAATTAACTCTCTCACAAAAATTGCAATTAACCTTTATTTTGTCTATGCTAAAAACAAAACTCAATACAAACACGTTGACAGCATATTTTTCGGGCGTTTTCGTGTTGCCCGGAACGGCATTGTCAACCAGCTTTGTAATTTCTCCATGCCATGCTTTAAGGGATTTAGAGTGGGATATGTGTCTAGTATGCATTGATGACCTCATTATTTTTGGGGCACTTTTAGAAGACCATTTGTTTCACCTAGAACAAGTCGTTAAACGCTTACGGGATGCGAACCTTCGTCTCAAGCCCAGAAAATGTCATTTCGTTAAATTTTGAGGTTGAATACTTGGGACATGTAGTTTCAGCGAACGGTTTAAAGCCAAATATCGCCAAAATTCGAGCTGTTCAGGAATTCCCAGTTCCTACCAATATTACTTGAGTTAAGGCATTTTTAGGCTTGAGCAGTCGTGGCTCAGTTGGCTGGTGTACGGCTTTAGGAGCG
>NW_027180146.1:152500-157500 GCF_036669925.1 Montipora capricornis | reverse complement strand
ATAATTAAATCATTTTCTTTGCTTTCTTTTATAGAAAAATTCATTGCCTGACTAGTCAAGTCCACGGTGAATTTTACGCTAAAAAACGATATTGCATGAATCACGAAGTGATGAGTGCGATATCGGTTTTTCGAATGAAATTTACTTTGGAATTCACCAGTTTGGCAATGCAAAAGCACACCCTGAGCGAGCGAAGGGAAAAGGAGAAAAGCCTTTTCAGAGTCAAATGTCAATAGCCAGTGAATAGCAATCACGCTACAATTAGGAGCCATAAAAAAATTAATGATAAAATTAAAAAAAAAACATTGTCAATTCAACATCAAAGAAAAATTTTACTGATGTACTTCATTCCACATTATCTCTGACAACGAGGTCATTGACATTTTAATTTATTTCATTGAAACACGCCACCTTGGCTTGGAAAAAGAATCGGCAAGATACGGCAAAGCGACCAAGAACGGGCGAACCTCAAACAAGATCCGCTGCAGCACTTAAGTGACGTTTAGGGGCTGTAAACAGACTTCTGAAAACACAAACTAGCGAGACATCGCTCTAATTTTACGAGAACTCATTGCGATTACGTGTTTATTACATAAGGGCAAAATTTTCTTGTCACTGTCGAGTCACAACGAAAAAAAAATTGGCGAACGATTAAAAAAGCAGTTGTTCGCTCGCATTTTAGAGCAAAACAAACAAAGAAATCGACTTTTTTCTTTATGTCCAAAAGAGTACAGATAATTGTTATTTGATTCCATAGACTTGAGAATAAAAATTCGATTTTCATTCCTGGACAAAGGAAGAACCGATTAAACCACCTTTTAAAAATAAGCATGCACTCTAAATAACGCATCCGTAGAAATAAAAAACGGTTTAGTGCCCAAGAAAAGAATTTGTGTGCTAAGTATGCGCTATTACTGGTATTCTGTTTAGTCGTCGTCGTTCTCTTTCGCTCTCCTTTCGTTTCTGTTCTAGACATAGGTTCTCCAGGCATCATGTAACCGTATCAGAGCTTCTAAAGATACTCCAAAAACTGCAATACAGCGAAAAAAGCAGCTCTTAGCAAATTAAAAAAAAACACTCAGCTTTAAGTTTATATACCAGTGTGGACCACAGATATCATGATATGTCAAACTGGATTGAAACCAGCGAAAAATGCAGAAAGAAAACATCTTCTAAACCGTTTTCCACCTAAACACGAAAAGCGCTGACTGTGTAAGGACTATAGTTGATGTAGTATGGCCGTGTAGCCGCGTTGAGCCACAGAAAGTGTGCGAAAAAATGAAGCCTCGCCTATGTGAAGGTAAGTTAATCTGGGTTGAGCCTGTAATTTAATCGAAAACCAGTACCTGGTCAGCGGTCAACTTTAAGAAAAAACAGCTGACCTCGGTGAGCTCTAAGCTTGAGCTCACGATATGGTCACGTGATACTGGTCATCAGCTACCTTGTTTTGACAGGTGTCAATTGATCAAAACATGGATGTCCAATTTGAAAGATGAATGCTGTAGACTAGCATGATACTGGTCACAATGGTATACATGGAGCGGTGGACGGCGTACGTACGTATATACGGTTGGTCGATGACGTCATGGCTATAAAACCTCGCGTCAATGGGTTACCATATTTCCTTATCAATGGAGCTCTGCTAATATTCGCGGAGTGTGGGCCAAATCGATGCTGAATGCGAAGCCAGGCCTCCTTTGAAAGCTTAGAATCTTGCAAAAAAAGGGTATGGCATGGAAAAGCGGTGGGGTTAGGAGGGATATAAAGAATGTTGAGCTGAAAATTGTTACTCGTAGATAGCCAAAAGAGCTTCTTAAGGGCGTCACAAAGCTGGTAGGACCTGGCGCCCTGACGCTTCTATGAGCGAATAAACCACACCTGGCTATCTGTAAAAGACATCCACACGTCGGCCTTGCACCGAAGAGAAAAAGGCTTCCGAAACTTTCGCCAACGCTAGAGTCTCTTTAACACCGATATCACGTACTAAATCCTAGGAAGGCCTGTAGTCACGAATGGCGATCGGCTTCGTAGGAAAGCTCAGGACACAACCAAAATTGGAATTGGAATTGAACTGAAATTGGAGGCGTCCGAAGCAAGGAGTATTTGAGAATGAAACTCTGTGACCCAAGGGAGACAGCCTTCCCAGTTCTGAAGGAAATTTCAATGCTCGATTCCTTTAATCTTAACTAGGCGGGAAGAACGAACACCCCTGGAAATTGCCAAGTTTCCCTCATTAGTGAACAAACACGCACCGGAAACTGCAAAAGAGAACGAAATGCATTTACCATCGAACCGCTGTAAGGTTTTAAAACAAGCCTGGCCAGAGGACAGAATGAGGTGTAAAAAAAGAAAAACCAACCTCACCTCAGAGTGAGATAGCACCCGTTTTTAGCCCCGCGGCGATGGACTCGTTGGTAAAATCCACGAAAGCATGACACGATGGATGGAGAGAACACCTTGGCGGGAGGTATATAGGAGTCGAAGTTCTCCCCTTTGAACTGTCCTTTAAGCGGTTGAAAGAAATCGTTAACGCCAACAAAATTCTTAATCCATCTTTAGAGCAGACCAGTTAAGTCACAAGACGCGGAATTGACAATGTACGCCCAGGACGATGAGACTGCAGATTCCCTATCACAAAGGACTCTGGGTCGAGAAAGGCTAATAGTGGAACATCGGCCAGCGTGGAACCATCTAAAGCTGAGCGAAGGAAGCCATTGGAAATGTGGGAGTTACGAGGCGCCAACCCTTAAGCCGCGCGGAGAGAACCTTCACACGCTTGGAAGGGTGCTACAAGGGAAAAGAAAAAGGGGGCTCAAGGGAAGGCAGTTAACAGCCTCAGTAATCCGAGAGGGAATAAGATTCCCTTTTAAAACTGCCAGCAGAGAGCGGAAAGAAGGGAACAAACTGGAGAAGAGAGGAAATAGAACAATTTTATTCAATTTAAGATGATCACTGGGGGTTCGAGCCTCTCCTACCTCGAGAGGGGTGCTGGAAGAGGAAGAAGCTGGACCAGTCGGATATATCCCGCTTCTTATAACAAAATCGAGCAGAATGATCAAATGCCCCACAAAAATTACGAGAGAAGCGATCGTTATGAAACGAACGAGAAGACGAGGGAGCAAAAGGAGGGACAGGTGGGGAGGCTGTGCGGAAAGACTATGCCCCTTCCCAATAGCATCAAGGACCTTAGCATAACCACTGTCGGAAAACAACGCTAAGAAATTCGCTCGAAAATGCTCCCGAGGGTTGTCAAGACCCTCCCTCAAAGCTGCCTTGACTGCAGCAACAAGATCCTCAGCTTCGGCTTAAGCAGAGTAATCGTCGAAGTCAGGTTTACGCCTCAAGCCACACGCAGGCAAGCCAGATAAGCTGCTCTCAACACTGAAGGAAGGAATCAAAATAAGGGAATAACAAAACGAACACTTAGAATAAGTCTTAAGAGAAAAATACAAACAGCAAATGCAAAAAAAAAAAAAAAACGACAAAAGGTCATGAGTAATACATGCAATAAAAGTCCATTAGACTCAAGACCGGAGCGGAAACGTTTTGGGTTCGTTGAAACAAATACAAGCAGCATATGCAAAGCAATAAATGGTCAAGAGTAAAACACAATAAAAGCCAATTGTACTCATGACCGGAGCGGAAACCAATACAAACCACATATGCAGAACAACTAAATGAAAACACAGAAGCCAAGTAGACTCATGACCGGAGTGCAACCTTGCCGGGGCTCGCTAAAACAAAATATAAACAGCATGATATGCAGGACGACAAAAGGAAGACAAGAGAAACAGATCAGATCGGAGCACATATAAACGGGACTGCCAAAAGTAAAGGGGAGCGTCGCGAAACGAATGGGAAGATCGAAAGACGAGTAGACAAGCCGGTGCGCGCGGCGCACTAAACACCTTAAGAGCAGTTCTCTGAGAAAGTCAAGCAAAGTTGGAAATGGAAATCTTAAACTCGCCCTTCATTTCATTGTGTGGACATATGTTGCCCGGGAAGATGAACGAAAATATCCATATTTGTGCCAGCTGAGCCACCGTTGCCAAGGTAACCGCCATTAATCATGACAACCACTAGCCCCTGTTTTGAACCTCAAAATGGGTAACATATGTGTCTACCTCTCGCATAGATGTGAGTCAGTTCTAATGAAATTCCACCAGACAGGAGACCTATGCCTCTAATTACTAAAGGATGTTTCAAACCTGCTTTGACCTCTATGAAAAAGGAAGAAATGTCGGCTTGACTATGAAAGGTGTCGGCCATTTTGGAAAACGACAAAAACGAGCGCATCTGTTTTCGCATTTTCTCTCAAAGTGTTATTTTTTTGTCCGTCACTGAAATTGCGACAGAGATAATGCGGTTATTATAGTTCTTAAATATTAGAAAACTAACTTAGGGGAAGTCATATTTTGACAACAGCTGCTAAATCAAGGGGAAAATTTGTAATATTTCGTTGAAAAAGTGAGAAACTTGTTAACGGGATGGGGAATGGAGTGGGGTTAGACTGCTGACCGAATGTTTACGTCTCTATCTTCAACGCACCAACGCCGATATGAAATTAAAATAATAAACTAAAGGTAATAAATGATAAAGAAAAAATAAAGAAATAAATAGATACAATGAAATCACTGTCGGGATAAAAATGTAACGAGATTAGTTTAATTATACATTGTCTTTTCGCCATATTGATTGTTGCTTTATTAATTAATGCCTTTATACTGCTAATAAATCGTTAGAAATAGAATACCAGACATAAATTCACACCATGTATAAATTCTTATTCTTACTCTTCTTCTTCTTCTTATTATTATTATTAAATCCTTTTGTTTTTGCCCCAAAAGGGGGTTTATGTTTCCAAGTGTGCTGTCGCAAGTAGAGTAGCAATAAATGTGATTTGCATATATGAACCTTCTCTGTGCCTACTGTTCGTCTGTTCCTCTGTTCTTGTGTGTCTCGTGTTCCTATGTTCTTCTGTCTTTGCTGTTGCTCTGTGC
>NW_027180146.1:135000-147500 GCF_036669925.1 Montipora capricornis | reverse complement strand
GCCTAATTAAGAATTCGTCCTTCAAAGGGTTATCAATTACTGATGAGACTTACTTTAAACAGCTGTGAGTCACTTATTAAGTAACTAAAACAAATAGCTGTGTAGTGACCAGATTGCTATATGTATTTTACATTTTTGACAGTTTACTTGAAGCTATAAACTTACAGCACTTGTAGACTTATGAGTCCTGAGAACATCTTTTCTGGGAGTTGAATTATTTCATTGCTATGAAGATCTCTAGAAAAGCAAGAAAAGCAATGTATGAGAAGATATCTGCAAAGATTAGTTATAGTAGTTCTAATTTATCTTAATACTACTTTTAAGGTATATTAAGCAACATTACACAATTCTAAATGAGCGGGAAGAGTGCAATGAGTCCGATTTTCGCTTTTATTTTGGTTTCGTTACCACCATTGTCATTGGACAAGAGCACTACAATCGCTGTCCCAATAATATGGATTGCTGCCAAGGTTACGAGGTAGGCATTCTAATCGTGTTCATTTAAAATGCGCGGATTTCTGGATTTCTGAGTGTCTGAATGTCTGCCTTGTTTCCCCAGTATCAAAGGCAGCATCCGTACTGCTATACGATGCGGTTACTCAATTGGTGTTAGCGTCAAAGACACGACCAGTAAGTTATCTGTCTATCGATTGCCTCACTGGAGATCTTATGCCGCCGTACAAAGAGCCGACACAAATCGTGACCTGAGATCCAGCAGCACCGTTTGTCTCGGTATACCACTCATTACGGAACGTTTCAAGACACGGCATCTAAAGCCTTCAATCGGCTACCAATAAACGTTGGAGACATAGGCACTTTAACCTCATTTGCGAGAAAGACTAAACAATTGTTAATGAAAGAGGCCAAACTAGAATACAAAAGTTAATTAATTCATTATTACGTGACATTTGGGGGAGGGCTAGGATGGTTGTATTATGCCCGAGAATGGATATTGTTTACTTAATTTATGCAATACATTTCTTTCTTATTATTTATAGATAGTTATTAACATGGAAGAGCAACCCCTTAGGAAATGTTAATAATCTAATAGTAATAATAATAATAATAATAATAATAATAATAATAATTATAATAATAATTCTTCACGGAAAAGTAATAGAGTGCTTCAAGGAGGAATATCCACTGTGGTTCTCAGAAGGAAAAACGACACTCATCCCAAAGCCAGGAGAATTCAGTAGCCAGAATCAGAGACCAATCACATCCCTCAATACTCTCTATAAGTGGTATACTGCGTGCTTAATGGCCCCAATGAACGATCATCTAACAGAGTACAACCTTATGGAGAGCCAGCAAAGGGGGGCAAAGGCAGAGTGCAGTGGTACCACGGATAATCTTTTGATAGATAGAATGGTAATACAGGACTCTGTGCGAGGAAGAAGAAACCTCAGTATGGCCTGGATCGATATAAAGAAAGCCTATGATTTAGTAGATCATGGCTGGCTATGTAACGCTATGAGACTGCATAAGTTTCCCCAATGGATCAGTGACACTATAAAGAACATATGCGCTTCCTGGAACACCAAGATCATCGCCAGAACGAAGAATGGAATAGAGATATCGGAACCAATCCCCTTCACGAGGGTTGTACCTCAAGGGAATATCTTATGTCACAGACTATTCACCTTATGCCTGAATCCTGTGGCGTGGATGCTACGAGCAACAGAGGGATACAAGTTAAGTAAGCCAATTATTGCAAAAGAAACAGATTTGCTGTTTATCGACGACCTTAAAGTATTTGCACAGTCTCAAACCAAGTTAAACAAGGTACTTATGTCAACTCAAGAAGCGTCGAAAGACATTGGTCTTGACTTGAATCCAAAGAAATGCTCAGTAACGAATGTCAAAGGTGGGAAGCAAGTTTTCGATGGAGCTAAAGTAAACCTGGAGGGAACAACGGCGATTGCAAGTTTAAAGGAAGGAGAGCAGTATAAGTTTTTGGGTGTATTAGAGAGCCTAAAACAGGAAGACACAATAGCCTTGAAGATTGCTGCCACGAAATATATCCAACGAGTATCTGTCATCTGGTCCAGTCCACTTTCGGACTGGAACAAAGTCAAGTCCACAAATGAATTTGCTCTATCTGCATTCATGTATTTGATGTGGACCCAAACATGGCCTCTGGCAGAGCTCAGACAAATCGACCGACAAGTAAGGAAGATCATCGTCGCGAATGGAGGGCGACATCCAACAATTTCAAATGCAACCCTTTACTTGCCAAGGAGCATTGGCGGAAGTGGCTTAAGGTCAGTTGAACAGGAATACAAACTGACTAAGATCAAAGCAGCATTTAAGATAAATGAAAACCCCAATCCAATGATAGGAATTGTCCGCATGTTCGACGAGAAGGCAAGTGAGCGAGGACATTAGTCCTTTGCTAAAGATGCTGTCACGTTTGCTAGAGAACTTGATCTTGAATTGAATCTAACGTATCCTCAGTCTTCGTGCTATAAAGTGGAAGGGGATAAAATCCCAAAGAAGCCTTGAAGAAATCAGTAGTTAGCAAGTTAAAATCAGAAGTAGAAGACCAAAAGTGGGAGGGAAAGTTGCTAGCAAGCAGGTGGAAGGATGAAGACCTAGACAAAAAGTGTTTTGAGTGGATGAACAACTGGAGAACTGCATCGACCCATAGGACAAGAGAGTGTCGCGCATGTGTTGGCGGCGTGCAGTGCTATCGCTTAGACCAAATACCTAGAAAGATACAACAGCGTCCTTAGAATTCTGTTCTTCGAGATTCTAACCAAATACAACTTACTAGCAAGAGAGGAGTATGCGTGGTATAAACGAATCAGTCCAAAGCCAGTCTACGAGAACGAAGAACTCAAAGCTCTGTGGGATGTACCTCTGTTTGCCGAGCAAGTAGAAGTTCGAGCAAATCGCATCGACGCACAAGTCATTGATAAAGTAAAGAAAGAAGTAATGCTTATCGAGATGAGCTGCCCATGGATGGAAAATCGACAGATGAAGATGGAGGAGAAAATGCGAAAGTATGGTCCACTCAGATGGGAACTCAAGGTGCAATATCCAGGATATAAAGTTTCTCAGCACAGCATCATCATGCATGTACTTGGTGGTTATTCAAAAGATGTGAGTCCATCAAGTGTTTGGCAGGAGATAGATGTGATTTGGTCCTGAAGCAGATGCAGAAGGCAATGCTGTCATCCACTTTGAACATTGCAAGGAACTTTAATACATAGATCATTGGTTACGACTTTTTCATTTAGATACTTAAAATAAACTATTATGAAGGATATATAATACCGATAGAGGATTGTACTTTTTTTTTTGGGATTAACAGGAATTGGTTACGCTTTTTGGGCGCCCGGGTTTTGTAATAGGTTTGCAAACAGATGTTTCAATAAATTGCAAATAATAATAATAATAATAATAATAATAATAATCATAATAATAATAATAATAATAATATTATTATTATTATTATTATTATCATTATTACGCTAATTTTTATTTATATTTTTTCTATGAGCTTAAAATCACAAAGGAGCTCGAAAAAAAGAATCTTCAGAACCCCATTGTGTCTTGCAAGGTATTTACCCTGCGCCAGCGCACAGCAACCTGATACTTCATGTGCTAGACTTTCTTGCCCCTTTCCACATAACCTACACTTGACATTGACTGTGGTAGATCTTCCATTTTGCTTTGGTGGTACCTTTGTTGGAAATAGTTGGTTATATTGCTCGAAGATGCCTGTGATAGTATGCGAGGGGACAAGACTCCACTTATGAAGCCAACTGAAACAATTTACTATATCTTCATCCGCCCACCCTTAATTGAAGAACTTCACTTCCCAGTGCTGGTTTGGTATCGCCTGTTCTCTCTTACTCTGTCCTTTCTTCCGCCATTCTTTCCCAACTACCTCGTAACCTTGATCGTCTCGCCTACCTCGTTGAAAACCTTTGGGTCAGGGTAAGATTATGTGAGCTCTAGATTCATGCCCATCTCTTCTGCATATTTCGTTGCATCATTTTTGAAAGATCTTCTTCCCTCTTGAACACATATCTCTTCAAACGCTGTAACAATGGACATAGTATCATCTCGGTTCGAGAAGAGCTTTACAGCGGCCGTCACTTTAGTGAGCTTATACTCGGACTCGACAGACCTCAGAACTCTACCTCCAGATGTTCTGGTAAGGTAAAAAGGGGCCATAGAGCTGATGGATGGATGCCACCGCTTTCTTCCTAGTTTCTCTATCCAGTTACTGTAATTCGGACAGAGGCCATGTTTGCGTCCACATGGCGTACGCCAGGATTGGCAAAGCGTACTGGTTAGAGGCAATCACTTTGTAATAATCCGACAAATGGGGTGGTACAGATAACAGATAGCGTTCTAAGCACCAGCTCATCTTTCTGATTTGTGTCCTCAAGCACTCCTAGAAACTTGTAACTCTCCCCTTCTTTCAGGGCATTTATAACCTGAGCGCCCCCTCCGACTGTGCCACCCTGGTCACTGCTTAGTGAACAGCGCTTGACATCAGCTACAGAGCACTTTTTCTCATTCCATACTAGCCCAGCATCTTCCATGGTCCTTTTGGAAGCCTTCATTTCTCTAGAGGTCTAGCTTACTCTGTGAAGCTGAGAAGATTTTCAAATCATCAATATAGAGCGGGTACATAACCAGTCTTAACATCCGGTATCCCTCTGAGGCTTTCGACATCCACGCTATAGGGTTGATACCTCTCCTTGTTTGATGTTGAAGATCTTTATCTAAAATTCTTACGAGGTCACTGACCGAGTCCTTCCTAAGGCGAAAACGCAAGCGGAAGGCTTCGTCGTGGTATTCCTCTAATGGGTCATATCTATCCCTAAGGTGCCGAACTCATCCTAACAGGTATATTGCGTGGATTGGCGTAGTTTCTTAACTGCTTATAGCGCAGAGGTCCCTCCATTTAAAAATGGCTGACCATGAAAACATCGTTAAACAGAGTTTAAACCTACCTTTGACCAGGTCTAACTTACTATTGTTCCTTAGTCGGTGTTTAGACACTGTCTAAACACTGTTATGGAAAAACAACGTTTAGATAACCGGTACTCGTGGTTTAAACACGGTTTAGACGGTGATTTTCATAAACGTTGTCTTAAAACTTTGTCGTCCCTCTATGTTTCTGACAACCTGGAGACTAAAAAAGGGTAATTTGCGCAAAACATGGAACCTAATTAACGAGCTAACCTCCCGTAACAGCGGCAAGACGTCCAATATCTTGGAGATCACAGCTGGCAATAAAATTTTTAGTAATCCGGTTGATAAAGCAGAAACTATTAACGAACACTTTATAAATATTGTGCAAGAACTAGCAGAAGATATTCCTGCTGTAAATGTAGATCCTTAATTTTATCTGGAAACCAATGATAAATCGTTTTCTCTTCAAAGTCCAAGTATCGATATTGCATTAAACCTTTTAAAGAAAATTGATGATGAATGGAAAACGGCCAAAGTAACTCCAGTTTTAAAAAAGGGTATTACATCGGATCCGAACAATAAAGGGTCAATTACTGTAATTCCGACAGTTTCTAAAGTTAAAGATGAAATGGTTCAAACCCCGTTGAAGTCCTGAATTTTTCAGGCTTCTCTACGCAATTGTAAAAATTGCGTTCATATCTGCGAAGATCATAGCTTCACTTGACTTCATATCCGCATTTCATGTATGATTCATTTCATATACCAATTCATCATTGATTAATTCCTCACGGGACCATTAGAACCCACAAATGACCAGCTCCCAACGTCAGTGGCTTCATAGCTCAGCTGGTTAGAGCGTCGCACCGGAATCGCGAGGTCATGGGTTCAAACCCCGTTGAAGTCCTGCTTCTCGAACACCTCCATGGTCACTAGTGACGCTGTGGGGACTGGGTAAGTGTTGTACATGAAATAACTGTACCTCATCGGGTGGAGTTAATTTGACCTCGGGCCCAAGCTCTGTGACCATTCACATGATCACCAGCCGTTAAATTCATCAGCTATCTTGGAATCGAAACAGAAAATGCTCATTTCCAGCCAAGTGCGTGGGGATTTTTGACGACGAAACATTACCGAGGTTCGCAAATGATGGGGCTTTAGCTTTGCGTGAAAAAATCGCGGCTGGGATGGATTTTCCAGGCGCAAATCGCCTCTGAGCTGACTACGGTCGAAATCTTAGTGTGCTGCCTTGACTTCGTCTTAGAACAGTGAAAACACGGAATTTCCGAAACGGTAAAATAAGCACCAAAACGCACAAGAATACACCAAAGGTGAGTCAGTTTTAATCATTTTATTGAATGAACGTTAAATTGAGCGTTTTTTAGGATTCATAATCGACGGTATTTTATTTCCCATACAAAGTCTTATAACGCGTTTAAATTCTCAACGGCTGCCTGTAACGCAACACCGCTTGCACTCAAAGGTCATCTTCCCACTAATAATTAATTATTACACGCTCTCTAGTGACGCGAACTTGGGCTGCCTATGGTGACATAAGCACGTGAACTCAGTGCGCTTCCATATATTTCCTTTTCAATTTTGTTGATCCCGTTAACGGGTTTAATTATCCCACAAAGGGGCTTAATCATCCTCAAAAGAGGCTCCTTTATCCCCCGAAGAGGTTCATGTTTTCCTTTATAGGGCTTTTGTTTTCGCCGTCTCGTCAGCGTGCCATGTCGATATAGCTGCCGTGAAAATCGGCTTAAAAATGTGAGCAATAGGCCTGACAAGATATTTCACCAGACATTAAGAAAGTCAAGGTGAAAACTGTGATAAATAGTGTCAGTAACTTTTCTGAAATGAAGTAAGGTACTTACTTGATTACAATCTCAGCTCTCTCACGTGCACTAGACAAAATTCCCAATGAAAGGAAAAACATAGACCAGGAGGCAACCATCGGCTTTCCTTCGCATCTCGGTAAAAGTGGCAACGAAGATGTCCTAACCTAAGTGTTGCTTGGCTTCAAATATATCTATTGATACTTACTTACCTACTTTTGGAAAAGTTGCATGATTAGAATAGTGGCTAGCGCATGCGCTCTAGCCACACAAAACAAAAACAAAAAGAAAACAATGTAGTGGAATGGGATTTAATTACAAGGCCAAAGTCCAAATACAATTTAATTGTGGACTTGAAAGGGTTATCAGTGGCTGTTGAGATTTCATCTAAAAAGCTGAGTCACTTCTTAACTAACTCATACAATGATCTTTGTGGAGTGACGTGGCGCATATCTGCATAAGCGTATATGGAGCAATAACTTACAGCCATAGTAGACTCTTGAGTCCTGAGAACATGTTTTCTGGGAGTTGAATTATTCCATTGCCATGAAGATCTCTAGAAATGAAAGTATGTAATGCAATGTATAAGTAGCCTGCATGACAGGCGCTTATTTAGCCCAGCGCAAAGCACGAGAGGCAAATGCACAGCTCAAGATGAGGGGAAGAGAAAAATAACCGCCTGTCGCCAGTCTATTGTTTATGCTCTTCCGACCCCCAACACACTGACAAAATTTGACCAACAGTATTTTTTGAGTTGACCAATTAAAACGCTTTCAATCATTCGCCTCCATAGCAGGCGGTTTGGCGAATTTTTACACCCCTCTTTCCACTGGGGTTGACTCTCGTCTGTTCGTTTTGAATATGGCCGTGGGAAAACCAGGAAGGGTAGGAGAGTGAAAAACCGCCTGCAATCAACCCCCTCAACAATTTCGAAACCTCCGTTCACCCACGGACGGAGAAATAGCGTTCCTGATTGGCTGATCAAGTCTCAGAAAAATCCTCCTGTCAGTCATAATTTATTGCTCCCTTTTATAAAAGTGCAGATACAAAACAAAGTGGAATAAGGTGGCAATCTGGTTTCAATCTGGTAGCCTGGATTTTCTGGCATTCTTAAATAAGAGCAGAAAGACGTAAAACCACAACTGAATAGAGGTTATATCTTGGCGGTCCTTCCCAAGGGAATTGGCAAAAACTTCATATTTTAGTTTTATCTCATCGGCGAAATGTGTTCTGTGCTAGTAATCACACCTTAATTTGAGAAGTATTATCAGTGACCAGAAGAAATTAAAGAAGCTGAAGGATGAGCGCTGACGACAACCTCTCGCTGGCGGCTGCAAGATGTATCCATTGGGAAGCATCAGCTAATTTTCGCATCAGCAGAAGATGTGTTGCATAGACAAGGCCATTCTCAACGTGCTGAGATGACATTTTCTTTATTACCACAAAAACATGTCGTCAATACATATATGTTTGAAAGAAAATTTGCCCTGAGGAGGATTTTAACCTAAAGTAATTTAAATAATTGAAAGAGATATAGTAATTGGCGGAGGCCTGTTATATACCTTATTGTTATCGTTGCTCCAAACTAAACAATGTAAATGATTAAAATTAATTTACGATTTAAATATATCTATCATAATGAAATATTTACTGTCACGCAAGTTTATCATTTCTTAAGATGAGTAATAATTTGCTGCAAGTTGCATTGCATTAAGTCTTTAGTATTTTCTGCGTCAGGGTACAGTGTCTGTGTCAGCCATGAATTTGAAGAAAAATGTTGAGTAATAATTATTCTATCCTCGTATTTACCTTATACCTACATTCTTTAGTGAGTAACATTTGTATGTGGGATGCATTATGTGAATGGATTATTTTCGGCATTAGTTTCTGAGGAATAATTCACCTTTGAGTTCCACTGCATGGAGGCATTGTCTAAAGGTTCATAAAACGGCTTTATGAATATACTGCAAATAAGTCCATCCAAGTTTTAAAGCTATTTAATTGCCATCTCAATGTGCACTTGTGTTATTAATAGACAAAATTGAGAATGTGACATTTTATTGCATGTGTTTAGATAATTAAACTCAAAATTTCACAGTTGCCCTCGAAGCTTCGCTCCTCGGGCAAATCTTCATTTTTTGGACAATCTTTCAGTCTTGGGCATTATCATCCGATATACTAGCCGCCTCAAGGGGCTTACTTAGTCCATGTTTATATTAAGATTCTATTCTATTCTATTCCACTCGGCGAAGTCTCTTTTTGTCTTATGGCTGTTTCTGCTTAGGTGGCCTCGTACACCGTAAGCCTCATTAGAGACATCACTGCCAAGGCGGCCAATTCTGCTGGAAAGAACAGGACTGCTACAAGACCGGGGACTACATCCCCTACTCTTATCGAATAGTGTGTGGGTTCTTTAATACCCCACAAGGAACTTATGAACATAGAAGTTAATTGTGAGACGGGACCTACGGTTTATTGTCCTTATACCAGGAGACTTGAAAGTCTAAGCATTTGCAGATGAAATTACAAAGGCAGCAGTTATTTTAAGATCCTGAGTGTTGATCCGGCCGGGGTTCGAACCCGCGACCTCCCGCATGACACCACGATGCCCAACGAACTGAGCCAGCTGAACTGAGGCAGCTGCATCGGCATCATTCTCAACAATCCACAGCCTTTGTTTACTTAGGCATTTTGACTTTTTCTTTCTACATTTTGATCCAGTGCTCTTTAGTCTTTGCTTTAATTGAAGAAGCGAATCCTTCATTTTAAATATTTTGACGGAAAAACCAGATTAATCGTTAACTTTCTTGTGGCTTGTCTTTAACCAGCCAATAGGATCGTTTGTTTTCCCTTACCTTGCGTTGTGAGAACTTTGTAGTCAAGTTATTGTCGCTATGTTATAAAAGATTTGGTTCATGCTTTTAGCTGTGCATATATCGGTTATGGATGCACTTGAGCAACTCTTACGCTTCTTTCGTGCTCTCCAAACTTCCCGCGTGCATCCATAACTAGATATACGCATGCTAAGCATCTGAACCAATTCTTAATTAATCGAACCTGCTGAATGCGCATTTGAAAACTTTAAGTTGATACTTGCGCAATATAAATGAATAAAGTTAAAGTTAAAGTTAATTACGAATTCCTTCTTGAAAGGGTTATCAATTACTGCTGACATTTGATTTACACAGCAGTCTGCTGTGAGTCACTTATTAACTAACTCATACAAATCTCTGTGCAGTGACCTGGCTCATATCGATACAGATTGCTGCCAGTTTACAGTGATTCTGTTACTCCTGCCTCCTGCGTCTCTGACGCACCAAAATCCCCCAAGACGCAAAATAATATGTGGCATGCGTCCTACAGGACGGAAAAACGCAAAGATGACACGACCGATCAAAGATTGCCTCGTTTCTATAATTAATCTTGGAATATATTGCACAAATTACTTTGGAAGAAAACTATCGGGTGGCTCTAAAATATGCTAAGAAGTAATTTTTGCGTGAAAAAATATGTCTGCACTTGCTTTGAAAATATTTTTGATCACTTCAAAACACCGCTATGTTGAGTTTTTATTGCCGAGAGCACCCTGGGAGTGAGGGTTACCAAACATGGAGTAAAGCACGAGGGTGCAAAGAAAGCTCGCCGGGAAAAAAAAAAGAAGAAAAAAAAAAATATATATGTAGACGATGACAGTACACAGAAGAAAACAATACAGTTTATCCCTATAGGCGACTAAAAAAACATACGGATGGTACGATGAAGAAAAACGTCATGAATTGCAATGTTTGCTCAAAGTTCAAGAAGAAGAACGTGCTCAACAGCGCTAACCTTGAGCAAGAGGAAGAACAAGAAAAGCCGAGGTGTTTTTGAGGCGAATTATAAACCAACTTCTTAAGCTTCAGAGTCAACTTTGGAATATTTGTAAAACTTCAAAGGTGAAGCTGTTTGATCATACTGAACGTCTGAAATGTGAAAGTGATTGTTTTCAATTAAATAAACCAAACTATTTGCGCTAGCTTCACGTTCCAGCAATTTATGTATCTTGGTGGTATTTTAATACTTACATATTACTAGCTTTGTATTATTTTAAAGAGATCATGCAAGTTTGCAGAGGGACCCATTGCGTTTGGTCTGGGACTCATAACTTTTCATGGGATGAGTCCCAGGGACTCACTTTGACAAGTTCTAACAAAATCACTGAGTTTAAATGAATGATAAACTTACAGCCATCGTAGACTTGTTAGTCCGGAGAACATGTTTTCTGGTAGTTGGTTCATTTTATTGTTACGAAGATATCTAGAAATGAAAGTATTGAAAGCAATGTATAAGGAATATTGTGCAAAGCTATGTTAAAGGTAGTACTAATTTTATCTTAACTCGGCTTAGCTTTTAAAAGCATACGTAGAGACACTACAGAAATGGCCTAGAATGTTCAGTGCAACGAATCCAAACGTAGCAATAATTTTGGTTTCATTCCCATGATGTGTTGCAGATCACGGCATTACTCAATTCGAATTATACAAGGGGTAGTACAATCACTAATCACGATTGCCCCAAAAGAGTCTGCGAACGGGTAAAGTGAAATCAAAGCAAAAATAGAGGACCGTATAGATTAGGTTGTTGTAAAGAAAACAATGCAGGAAATAAAAGAAAAGGAAAACAAAATAACTAAACAATAATAATAATATGAAATCAAGAATAGTCAAACTAAGGCAAAAAGGCGTTTCTCCTAAGGTTTTTCATAACCAAATGCAGTTTATAGAAAAACTCTTCCTCTTCAGCATTAATATTGATCAAGAAAATCTCGCTGAATGTATTTAAACTGAAGTCGAAGTGCAAAGTGTTCCCGTGCGTCATTCGGGATCAGGAGACTACCTTGGTGTTCTCAGAGCTCACAAACGAATAAGAGGTTACGTTGTACCAAAAAAATAAACAAACAAGAAAGATGTGGTGGAATGATATTTAGTAAATTAAGCTTAGAAGGCCAATGCAATTTAATCGTAGACCTGAAGGATTATCATTTTTAGAATGAACTCGAATTCAGGACCAGACGAGGGCTCATGTGGAACAGCAACAATTTATTGAAACACGCGTTTCTCACACCCGTTACTTACATCCCATAATATGCGATGCTAAAGTTTATTTGCATAGTCAAAAGGACAATAGTAACTACTCAGAGAGGGAGAGAGTCACTTATAACTTAGTCAAACAAATATTCGTGGAATGTCCAGGCGCATTGCGATGTATGTTTTTCAAAGATTGGTTGGGGCGCTATACTTATACTTATATGACAGAACTGATCGGCCACACCAGGCATTTGGAAGGACTAACTTTACACCGCCTTCAAATTAACACTCTTCGAGGATGATATACAATCCTCAGGAAGAATGAGAGGGATTATCATGCAAGTGTTCCTTCAAATTGTTGCATTTTCTTTGCAAACCGATGGGTCTGGCCGGCCAGTTCTGACAAAAGGAAAGCGCCCTTATACAACTATCGCAGACTTGTGAGCCCTAAGAAAACGTTTTTTTTTCCCCTGGGAATTCACTTATTTCATTGTGAACAAGCAATCGCAATCCAGAACTAAAGCATGCAATGCAATGAATAAGAAAATTTCTGCAAACCTTTATTAAGGTGGGCAGACATAAGGGGTCAAGTTACAGGGACATGTTACAGCGACATGTTGCAGCGACAAAAAACGTGGGTAGTAAACACTGAGGCGATATGAAG
>NW_027180146.1:112500-130000 GCF_036669925.1 Montipora capricornis | reverse complement strand
ATCTAGAGTAAAAGGCCATCTGGAGAAACACTATAAAAGCCTATTAGAATGTGATAAAAAATATAAAACAACTTATAAGAAGTAAAAATATTGAAAAAATACGGAGCGATGATAAGTGGTGTGCAGCCACTGAGGCGCGACTAATTTTTCATCCTGAATTCCCAAGGATCTGTTTTATACCTGTCCGGACTGATGAAGAACAAGGGAAAACACACTATCTTGACGATTCATGGCATCTTCAAAACACAATGTTCTTACGTTTCCTGATTACTATGAACGGCTGTCGTCATGCTTGAGAAATTAACATTTTTGTGAATATTTCAAAAATCAACTTTTTCTATCCTTAACAATTTGCGTCCTGTCCTAAATTTGTCCCGGTTAATGACAAATGTATATTAATAGCGAATTATTAAAATATCGTCATATTCATTTTCTCCCTCTAAGCACAATGCGAAAATGAAAATGTCTACCTTTTTCTTTCGTTTGTCCTAAATTCTCCGCAGGCAGTTTTATACCGGTTTTTTCCGCTACTAACTACTTCGCATGAACCGCCAAGTGATAGTAAAGAATATAACATCATCACGGTTCATCTGCAGCTTCTAAACAAGTGGAACAGAAGTAGTCCTCAGTCTGATCAGCATCCTTCTCAGTAACTCCGACACATTCTCCATGAAACCACTCGTTGCAATCACTGCACTGAATCATGAAGCCTTTTTCACCCTTTCTGCAAATGCAATGAACAGTTTCCTCCTGACCATCCTCTTGACAATTCTTGTCGTCTTGCTTTCTTCTTATCTTTCTTTGCCTTTTCTGTTAAACTTGTCTTCTTCTTTGACGTATACTTGTCTTCTTCTTTGACGTATACCCACATGGTGTTCAGCGCACGCTTCAGCATCTTCCAGTGAAATAAAACATATCTTTGCAAGGTGCTCCATGTCGTCTTGTCCAATGCTCTCTTTACCCTTGACATACTCCTCAATTACAACTCTTTGGGGTACCCTTTGACAAGATTCACTTTCCTTTTCAGATACCCACTTGATGCGTTCTTTGGGCTCCAGACATGGCAAAAGCATAAAAATGTAATTTGATGGCAACCCAGTAACCATATGTTTGCCTCTTAACTCCCATAATTTAGACAAATACTTGAAATCCTCTGAATGTGACCTTTTCAGAACCTAAGTCAACTGGTTGGTCTACAACAGTAGCCTGATAAAAGAGGCAGAAAAAAACAAAAAAGAAGCAATCACTATAAAAGATATTACCTTATGGGTCATGGACCAAACTCATTACAAGCACAGAAATAAAACTTATAAGCTTTTTATTACTCGAATTAATTCATCAAAGGTAACAAGATCTTTCTTTTTTTAATTCAAATTCTTATATCACAGAACAACAACATACACCTTTAGACAACTCAAGGAGAATATTGACAAATACAGCTCAAAAACTGTTGTCTTTTAAAAACAGAACAGATGAGCAAGTTGACTAAGTCGGTATTTAAGCGAAACCACTTCTATTCTTCTGCCTACAAATACGTACAAATATTTGACGGATGATCTGTTCAATAATAGAAAAAAAAAATGGATTTACCTTCTCGTTCTCCTCCGCCATCTTGCCAGTCTCCTCCCAGTTGAACAGAACCGAGGACCACACATTTTCCTCTGCGAATAGGGCATTCATAAATCTAAGCCTCCACATGTCCCCCACCATAAGGGCTGAAATTTGTTACAAAGTCCCCATAATGTTCCCTTATTCCCCACATCAGCCCAAACGTTTCCGAACAGTGCTTGAAAAAAAGGTTGGCAACAAAAACTGGAGTGGTCAATTTGTTTAGTTTGCTCCATAAGAGAATTAGAATTAGAACGTTCTTACCAATGGGGGTCATATAGTTCTAGTCCCGCGTTGCAGTAGGGGATTGGGCATGGCTGGTCCCAAGAGACAGCATAAAACTACGTGTTTAAGATTTTAATGGCAAAAGGAAAACAGATTATTCCTGATGTACTCACCTTTAGAAGGAAATTGTTTTAGGCGCTGAAATGGCCAAAGTACGCCTCAAAATCACTGCTAAGGTATCGAGAAGACAAGGTAAGCAGTTTTTGTTCGATTCATGTTCTTTATTTTCGACTCGTAAACACGTTTGCAAATTCCCATACAAACGCTTATGCTCGAATTACATCGTTAGCTTGGTGTACCTGTGGTAATTATTGGTTTGAACGTTCAAAAGTCGGCATCTGTAGCCGAACGGTTATTTAAGAGCTAACAAAGAAATAATCTGCAGTTCAGTAGAATTTTACGAGTTTGTTTCGGCGAAGCTTCGTGGAAAAAGGACCGTGGAAACCAATGAACCACTCTATCCTCTCCCGATAGAAGTCGTAAGTCAAAGAAAGGGTTTTGAGAAACACAGCCATGCGAAAAACGATTGTCTGTCTTTAAGAATCAAGGGCCTTAAATGCCAATTACACTAGAAAGTGATCGGAACAGATTTCCCTTGATGGAAGCTTGAAGCAGTTATCATAAATCCCACAAAAATTAGATTCGACAATATGTTAGATGTCAACAATCTTGAACTTCTTTCGGAAAAACTGGAGAACTGGGTAAATTTGATATTTCAACATTCAAACCTACGGGACGAATTTGGGCATTGTGTTGGGAAATTAAATAAACGCGGTGGTGACTTCCAAAAATATTACTAGGATTCCAAACTAATTCAACGCTTTCCGGCTGTTTTCCTTGATTCTACAAAATTCTCTTGGGACATATGAAATATATTTGATTGACTGGTTATCTCCTCTTGGCCAATCCGAATTGCCCGTCCGCTGGTGGATGGACCGTGATTCAAAATACTCAAGAATTGTAGCAGGCGGGATTTCAAAACTACTTGTCCCCATGCCAGTCGCGGCCCACTCGCGCCAAAACCATCGTACTCGCGAGTGTTTAGATGATGAAGCAAAAAAAAATCCCGTCAGTTATGCAGGTTATGACCTATTCTGAAGTATATTTTTTAAATCAGTCATAGATAGATAAAGTTCAGCTAAACGGTGTTAGCGTTTCCAATTTTTGGTGGTAATATTTTTGGAACTCACAACCACGCTTATTTCCCAACACAGTGCCCAAATTCGTCGCATAGGTTTGGAGGTTGAAATATCAAATTTTAAAGGACCGTTCATTATTTATCGGAGGGGGGGCTGGGTGATTTTAGGGGGGGGACCTGAAATCTTAGCCACTAAAAAAGGGGGGTCCTGGTGTAATTGTGGAGATATAGAGGGGGCTCAATGAAATTTTCAAACGGTAAATGTTGTAAGTGGAGAAGATAACCTGATGTATATGGTATTACTTAAAACACTACTAAAAATCTAGCATAATTATACACATATTTACAGCAATGCAACAGCAACGGAAGTATTATTAAATTGTATAGTTGTTACCCCAGTTCTACAATGGATCAAGAAACCACAAAACGTATATTAAAATCTACTACAGATGTATGTTATTAAGTGGTTGAACTCTTCTGCGAATAAAGAAAACCATATAAGAGAAGTGTGACATTCTAGATGTATATATATGTACAGTAAATGTGAACATTTTTAATAATTGACGACATTAATAAATACAAAGTCTTGTCTCCTGGAAGATGTATTCATTAATTTGTTCCTCCTACACCATCGCCGCCATCATCGTCAATATCGTCATCGTCAGCCTCACTGTCATCCTCATCATCATCCTCATCATCATCATTATCATCAAGATCATCATGACTATCATCATCACTACCATCTTGAGATTTTCGTCGACTTGTACTAGCTTATTTATGAAAGTAACTATAAATTGGATTCATGTTTCTTTTGGGGGGTTGTTTCTTTTTTCTCTTCGTTTTCTTTTCCAGTTTGTGCACCAATGATTGGAGATCTTCGATTATATCATTGTCAACAAAACCCTTGGCCAACAACTCTCGAAGTGGTTCTAGGTGAAACCTAGGCTTAATATTCTTTGAATTTAAGTTTTCAATGTTAAGGTTGGATTTTGTCACAATGGGTTTTAGAAAGTCTCCTCCATCTAGTATATGATATGTACCACTGTATGAGGGTGTCGATTTTAAGATCAAAGAGAGCAAATTTCTAGTGTTCTTTTCCAAGGATTTCTTTCTCCTCTTCGCACGTTTCTTTCTCTGCTCCTTCTGTCGTCTCTTTTGTCTTTCCTTGTCCGACTTTTGGGCTGATTGCTGACTAAATCTTTTACAAAGGGAACAATACACTTCATTTGCATTTCCCGACAGTACCTTTAACTGCTGGATGGTTTCATCAACAAGGTCAATCTTCTCCTCGATGTACTGCAGTTTCTTGTTTACCCCTGGCAGGATATCCATTGTGGAAGAAAAACAGCTTTTCTTGCTATCTTGAATTTTTTTTTCGTAGACTTTCACCTTCTTGAATTTTCTTCTCTAGACTTGCAATAGTGTTTTCACAACGTCTCAAATATCCACTACAAACATCCTGTGGAAGGTTTTGAAATCTACGGACGTTTTGGCCAAGACCATTGTTTTCACTGGATTGCAAACTGTCAACAAAAGTACTAATGTGGACACTTCCTTGTTTGTGTCATACATCCAACGCCTTTGTATGATTGTGTAATTGTGAAACCTCTCAAGGTTCCTAAACTCGCCAGCAGTTTCTTCGAACAACACAGGTGTTATTTCACTGTAATATGCCAACCTCTCTGTGTGTGGACTTGGAAACAGAAATGAATGGTATGGTGGCTTTGTTTCAAGCACTTTCCTTTTATCCATACAAACCCTACCACTGCTCGTGCTTAATACACTTTGTTTCTTTGTGGAACCACCGTGAGGTACGCATCTTTGCTCTTTGGATTTTGCCAGTACAACCGCCTTCAATTTCAAGCGATGGCTCAAGGTAAATTCCGGTTGAAAATTTACCCATTCCTCCCAGTCTTTATCGTAATTTTGCAGACCTTCACACTCCTGACCAAAGAGCTGTGAAAATCTTTCCAATAACTGGGGTAAGGTGGAGCCTCTTTGAAGTTTAGTAGCAACATTTTGAAGTCCAAACATAAACAGGACATCGATCTGGTTTTCTTCATCCGCCATCTTTAGTTTATTTCGTAGCCACGCCTGAGCTAAGCGACCGCTCCTTTCTCGTTCCCAGTTTATGTGCGAATGTCAAGGGCGCCTTGTAACTTTTTACTATACAGCCAGCACACGCAAAAAGCTACATAATGTCTGTAAGTAGATCAAGTGGTGAAGAGACGTCAAAGACTATAAACGGTACAGTCACTGAGAAGACAAGGGAGGCAGTCCACGAAGTACGTGGGCCACACGATGCACGCTCCGATCTGAGAAAAAATGTCAAGTATGGAACCAGCGAATGTATCAAGGTGTCTATGCAAACTCTTTCCTGCACCTCAGAAATCCGCCGCAAACTTCAACAAAAGGTACTCAAGGCAGAGACAAAACTTAACAGAGAAAAGTTAAATGGCCTTGTGTCAATTCTCAATGAACTCACTGCACAGTACTTGGGCTCAGATGGCAAGGAATACATGAACAGTATTATCCCTCTGGAGTATGCTGTGGAATTATATTTTGGATAAAAAACTGATTATGTTTCAAACAGGGCCACTGAACATACAAAACAACAGTTTGTTGAAGCTATACTTAACCCAAACACTGGACTGTTTGTTTCTATTGTTCGCATTCCAAGCACGGACAAATCGTATGTCGTTCTACGTTCTCCTGATGGAAGCACAGAACCAGTGCTTGATTGCATCCTAAACGAATTTAGTAATAAAGAAGAAAGCAAAAGCAGATTTGAATTGAATTCAGAAACAGTGCAGTCCATCCTTTCAACTATGGATTCAGAGTGGGACAGAAAGATTGCTTGCGTTCTCCTTGGGGTTAACAGGTTAGTTTTGTCTTGGCTTTACACTTGTTTTTACACCATGGAGGCAACATAAACATCAGGTCTATATAATTATACAAAGAAATATACTCCCACCCCAAAGCATGCAGCATGCATGAGCTATGGTCAGCTATTAAAAGTGAGGCCGTAGCAAATCAAGTGTATTGTGTTTAAAATAGCCAGTACAACGACTTCTGTTTTTTTATTTTATTATATTATATTGCATATTTAAAGGTCCCGTTATGAACTTGATCAACTTGGAATTAAATCTGATGAAATAAAACGAGGAACAGAGAAAGTCTTAAAAACCACAGAAGACTGGAAAAACACTTTAACTGCTGCTGATGATCTAGAGAGATTACATCTTGAAGAGAAGCTAAGAAGGGCACAAGAAAACCAAACGGAATTGAAATCTCTTTACTCAAGGAAACGTTCCACCTGGAGAACTGGACGTGATACAATTGAAGATAACATTTCTAAAACGGAAGACACAATAGCTTCTTTCGAAGCACTGCTTACAAATCCAAGGGACCAGAAGTGGAAACAGAGGGTTAAAAGGAAAGCACAACAGCTGTTTGAAGAAAACAGAGTAAAGGAAAGAAAACTTACAACTCAGGGCAGACATTGTATCCTTGACAGCGAAGATGAAGAAAAGTTAGCAAAAGCTATAGACGATAAAGCAACTTACCATGGTCGGAGAAAGGATACAGTCATGTACACAAACCGAAGAGTTAAGGCCAGAGACTGCCTTAACAATTTGGAAAAAAGGTGAAAGAAGCCAGTAAGGTCATACACTACCGTGTACAATAGAAGTAGACCAAAAAATACCAGATCCATTCAAGCCAAGAAACATAAAGGAAAAGGGCTATTTTGCTTTAAGAAGCCACCAAAGGAAGAAGACAAAAATAATGAAAACACAAAATACCAAAGAGGTCATGTCAAAAATATTACGTTTGCCTTCTTTGCAAAGAACCGTTCAACTGAAGTTGGTGCTGATCCTGGTGACAAGGGCGCCCCCATCCAGTATTTCACCAATAAGAATCAACAATATGCAGCTGATGACCTATCAATCTTGTACAGTGCCGATGATAAGAATTACTTGAGACCAGGAACCCCTGCTGCTCATAGGGTATTTACAAAGGAAGAGCGAATCGACAATGGTGGTGAGACAATTTTGACTACCAAAGAGGATACCCATTTTGTCGTAATAAGACCCAAAGTGTTTGTCCCTAGCACAGGATCTGTATGGGCTAGTGAAGCAGTCATGCTTCGACACAGGAATCCCGACGTCTTTGAGGCGAAAACTATAGTTTCAACTGCATGCTCAGCACAGTTTAGAACTCTGTGTGCCTGGGTGAATGATTTCACTTTCCAGTTTTTGAAATGTGAGAACGAGAAGACCTGGCTAAAGTAACGTCCACTGTGGAATGCCCCCACAGAGCTTATGAAAAACAGCGTGCTGATCATGCGCTTAACAACCTGTCAAATGCCCTTGATGAGTTTCATCCCTCTACAAAATCAATGCAAAGTAAAAAAGACCATACTTGCTAAACGCATAGCGCCAAACCTTCGAATGTTTCTTGAGAAGTTACAGGAAATAATAGATTACTTAGAAAGCTACAAAGATGACAGTCCATCGGGAGATCTTGCTGAGATAAATGATCGCATTGTGGACTCGGGCAAACTGGTCTTAGATACGCTAAAAGAACTACAATTACCACCTCTGAAGCCGAGGTGGGTACAGCTCACAGACGCTGGCCGAGGGGTTGGGGTATTTAACATTTAAGTGCGGTTTCGTGATGCAGAGTTACTTCGACTTTTTAATCTAGATATACGAGAACGGTGTCATCGATCCAGAGATGACAGTGGACAGAATGATGCGGAAATGACAAACAGTGCTATTGAGTGGGAAGTTGAGAAGAGGTTTGAAGGGATGACACCAGAGGAGATCGATGGCATGTCGTTGAGTAAATATGAAGTGTATGAAGAGGGAAGAATGGAGAGAAATGCCTGGATGGTAGCTGAGGAGGTGCAAAAAAGGGTAGACGATGCTCCTGTATTACCAGAGTACATCACTGCTTACAAGTCACAAAAAATGGAGAACATGTTTTTCTTCAATGAAGAACATTTGCCAAGATATCAGAAGTGCACCTCTGACAATGCCAGAAAGAAGGTTCCAGGGTCTTGCTACATAGAGAAAATCGCAAATTTCAGAGAAAATTCATTGTAAGTGTGGAGAACTATTTACAGAGTTTATTAGAGAGGGATGCAGAGAACACCTGGATGGTACTCTTTGTGATTACTGTTCAAGTCACCACTGGATTGGGCCTGAACTTTTGAGAGTTCCTCAGCCAGTTCCGGACCAGGCCAACCCTCCACACTTTCTTCCTGGTTGGAGAACGCCTCTCAACAATGATCAAGGCAAACCAAGATCTGTTGATGACTACCAGCCTCGGGTTCAGATTTCCAGGCGTTTTAAGTCGGGTTCTTTAAATGTCGAGAACAATGAGGCTATTGAGAATTTGTCAATGCAATATGCGACTGATATCGATTTAGTAAAAAAGGCAATTGAACACCTTCCTAACATCAAGCGACGAGAAAATATCCGAGCAAATCAGGGGAAATTAAATGTACAAGAAAGAAATGAAAAAGGCTACAACACATATAATTGGGAGGAACTAACAGTAAATGGAGGATTAAATAAAATAACTGTTTCTGAATTAGATAAATATCTGAACTATAATCGTCTGCCAAAATCTGGGAAAAGTTGGACAAAATTAAGCGTATCACCTGTCACATGTGCCGATCAAACACTGGACAATTGCAATCTTTGGTTACCGCCCGGCCGATATGTGATGAAGATGTAGGGCCTATACAGTTAGGTTAAGGAATACGGTGTTAACCCCCTCTCCCCAGCAATAACATTGTAGCAAGGAATCATGGGAAGAATAGAGACACGAGGTTGTTGTTGTCCGCTATTTTAGAATGTGCGTGTGTTATTAGTGCGAGTCCGAATCCATGCTTCCGTCCGCGCTGCGTGCAACATTTGGGGGCCTGTCCGGGAGATATGAAAGAAAATAAGACAACGTTTTAAGCAAACGATGAGGACGGGAGCGAGGACACAAGGAAACAAGTTTTTGAAATAGCTGAGATCGTGCACACGCTCGCGAAGGAATCAACACACGCGATGGATATCGCAGACATACAAATGGAGATCCAGAGTCATTTCTGCCAGCTAAAGGTTGAGGATCTGGGAGTAATTGCTGAGACTTTAGGCTGCGGTGACAGTGACATTAAGGATAAAACGAGGAATAGACTTGTCAGATTGATCGAGGAACATCTCGAAGCCAAATTGAAGGGCAGCGTGGAGCCGGATACCGAAGTTTTTGGAAGATTTCAGGACTGGAATAATGATTTACACACCTTGGTGTCCACCGCTCGAGGATGTAAGCAAAAAAAGAAGTCGGAAGTCTCTCAATATCAGGTGATTAAACAGAAATTTGAGGCATTGACCATGGGTAAAACACATTCACCGGGGAAGGATGTTGACAACAAAGAGGAGGTGAAGACGAAGGGTGAGTCAAAGTCATTATACTTCCAACCGAGTGATTTTAAACGAGAACTAAAGATTATTGGCCAAATCGGGGAACCAGGGCAAAAGGACAAATTGAGTTTTGTGAGTCTAGTGAGACAAATTAAAGGTGCACTGCAAAAGGGCTACAAGCCACAAGAAGTTGTTGATGCAGTGGTCAGGGCTATTAATCCAGGGATGAGATTACGAAGCTATTTAGAAGGACTGAGTGACTTAACACTCCCCCGATTAAGACGTATTCTGAGATCCCATTTTCAGGAGAAGAGTGCGAGTGACCTGTACAGACAGCCATCAACTTTAGTTCAGGAGCCACAGGAAAATCCTCAAAGCTTTTTAATCAGAGCCCTCGATACAAGATAAAAAATCCTGTTTGCCTCGCAGGAGGTTGATACTCAGTTGAAATATGATCTAAATCTAGTGCAGGGAATGTTTTTACATGCAATAGACACTGGTCTTCAAGATGAGGCCATTCGGATCAGGTTGAGACCAATATTAGAAAAACCAGATGTACAGGATGAGGATCTAATTCAACAAATGAATGTAGTAGTTTCAGAAGAAAGTGAAAGAAAATCCAAACTGGGCTCTACCCCTCGTCAAAGGAATCCAAGGGTGAACGAAGTGCATGCATCACAAGGGGAAGGGGGATCCATCCAACAAGGGGCAACCCCTAAGAAGCTTAACTCCCCGGGAAAAGAGAGTCCTAGAGAAGAGGAGTTCATGGTACTACAAGCGGTCCGTTCAGAACTTACCACTTTAAAAGAATCAGTTGAGAGAAATCTAACCAATGAGGAACGTTTCACCAGGCCCCTACCTGTAAATCAGAATTTGCAAGGGTATCAGGGCCCAAGGGGCTGTATCGACTGTCAAAAGGAAGGAAAGGGGCAGCTGTGCGACCATTGGGCCGGTGGATGGCAGAGGATTGCAGCAGGATCCCAAAGTTTCAAACATTGTTTAGGTCGTAAAGCAGTTCTTTATTGTGGTCGAAGTTGTCAGAAAGGTCACTGGGATAGTCACAAGGATCTCTGCCAAGCGATCCAGCAACTGGAAGCTAGGAACAGTTCGCCTGTACTTCGGGGGGATGGTTATGTATTTGCTAGTCATTTGACACCCAGGCAGCGTGTGGTAGTTGCAAGGTTGGTTGGCAAGAAGTGTAAGTTGTCATGTGTTCTCAATGGAGTCCCACTCGAAGCCCTTTCGGATACGGGTGCACAGGTGTCTATTGTGTCCAAGAGCTGGCTTGGGGAATATTTGCCTTCGTCAAAGTTAAGGAACATTGAAGAGTTGCTTGGCGAGGATGTAGGACTGAACTCAAAGTTAAGGAACATTGAAGAGTTGCTTGGCGAGGATGTAGGACTAAACTTAGGAACAGCAAATGGTGGAACCATACCATTTGAAGGGTGGGTGGAAGTACAGTTTCAGCTCTCGTCGGACACAGAGTCATCAAGTTCTCTAACTGTACCATTCCTCATTGCAAGAGATGAGTTGGAGACTCCAATCACTGGGTACAATGTAATAGAAGAAGTAGTGAAGGATAGAGAAGCAGCTGCATTGTTGACATCATGAATACGGCTTTAAAGGATATAGCACTGGAGAATGTTACTGCGTTGGTTGATTTGGTGCAAAATGCAAGTGTGGAGGACATGGGTGTGTTGAAGAATGGTAAGCGCAATCTGACGGTACCACGAGGGCAGGCAGTGACAGTACCGTGTAGAATTAACTGTGGTCCTCTAGAGGAGAGGACACCAGTGTTATTTGAACCAGACCCAGGTATGCCTTGGCCAGCCAATTTGGAAGTTGTAGAGCAGCTCCTCACCCTACCGCGAGGGTCGCCACACAGGTTGAACATTACAGTCCGTAACCCCTTGAAGCATGATGTAATCGTTGGCCGGCGAACGCTACTGGGGCACTTGCAGCTACTACAATCGGTTACCCCTTTGGAAGTAGTAAGATAGGACCTCCCTCGTTCGGAAGCTGTGGATCCAAGGGAAACAGGTGGTACCTCACTCCAGGATGGAAACCCGTCAGTACCCCAACATCAAGTAAACAGGGAAGTTGCCAATGAAAGAAAGTCCTTCAAGACACCAGCCGTGGTGTTAGGTGACCTGACAGAAAGTCAACGCCAGTTGGCCATGACCATGCTAGAGGAGGAGGCTGAGTCATTCTCCCAAGATGGTGATGATATGGGTCGGATAGAGGGACTTCAATTAAATTTGGAATTGTCAGACACCACGCCAGTTCAGAAGAGCTATTCCTCAATTCCCCGTCCCCTGTATGCTGAAGTTAAACACTGCATTGAAGATCTGCTCAACCAGGGATGGATAACTAAGTCTCAGTCAAATTATTCATCTCCCGTGGTGTGTGTAAGGAAGAAAGATGGAGGGTTACGCCTGTGCGTGGATTACAGAGAGCTTAACCGTAAGACAGTACCTGATAGGCACCCAATACCAAGAATCTAAGAGACACTGGATCATCTTGGAGGGAACTCCTGGTTTTCAGTGTTAGACCAGGGAAAGGCGTATCATCAGGGTTTTGTTGGGGAAAAGAGCGGACACCTGACTGCTTTTATCACACCTTGAGGTCTGTATGAATGGACTCGGATCCCATTTGGGCTGAGTAATGCACCAGCAAGCTTTCAGCGGTTCATGGAAGATTGTTTGGAAGGTATCCGCGACGAGATTTGCATTCCTTACTTGGACGATGTCATAGTTTATAGTGGAACGTTTGAAGAACATGTGGAAAATTTGTGACGCATGTTTGTAGTTGCATCAAACAAAAAAGACCAAACACCTTGACAAAAGCACCAATGGAGACCATACAGAGTAGCACACCCTTCGAACTGGTGTCATTGGACTTTGTACACCTTGAAAAAAGCAAAGGGGGATACGAGTATATCCTGGTTATAGTTGATCATTTTACAAGATTTGCCCAAGCGTATGCGACCACTAAACAAGTCTGCACGAACAGCAGCGGACAAATTGTATAATGACTTTATATTACGTTTCGGGTTTCCGGCAAGAGGCTTGCATGATCAAGGTGGTGAATTTGAAAAGCAGTTGTTCCATCGGCTGGAGGAATGCTGTGGTATGGTCCGATCTCGAACAACGCCTTATCATCCCCAAGGAAACGGAAAGACAGAACGCCTGAACCAAACACTGCTATCCATGCTAAGAACTTTGCCTGAGCACCAGAAATCCAAGTAGAAGGACAGCCTCCAAAGGTGGTTCATGCTTACAATTGCACTCGCCATGAAGCGACAGGATATTCGCCATTTTTTCTATTGTTTGGTCGATCCCCAAGACTCCCAATTGATGTCATATTTGGTACCAAACCCACTGCCTACTCGAGTTACCCGGCTTATGTTAAGGGGTGGCAAGAGGCAATGAAAGAAGCATACGGAATAGCCAGTAAGAAATCTCGGCTATCTGGACTCAGAGGCAAGAAACAGTATGACCGGAGAGTTCACAGTCCAGTACTCCAGCCAGGCGACCGAGTCCTTGTACGAAACTTAAGTGAGAGAGGCGGCCCTGGGAAGCTGAGGTCCTACTGGGAAGACACCATCCACCAGGTAGTGAAACGGAAAGGTGAAGAGAGTCCAGTGTATGAAATTAAGCCTGAATCTGGTGGAGGGCGACACTGCGTGATTCACTGTAACCTTCTACTGCCATGCAATGATCTTCCTTTTGAAGCAAGGCCCGGTGACACCCGCAAAAGATCAAAACGGAAGCTGCCAACTGCCCAGACACATCAGTCGTCAACAGGGGACTCCAATGTCGGAGACAGTTCAGAAGAAGAATCCGCAGGGATGTTAACTTTCACTCCTGTAGAGCCAGAAAGCGCGTTGTCAGACAGTACCTGTTCAGCCAAGGAGCCTTCAGCCAACCAGGCATGCGCTGATGAGGAGGCAGCCTCCAGTATCTACCAACCTGACCTGCAGATACAAGCACCGACAGATCCAGTCCTAGAACCATCTGTAGTAGAGCAGTCAGAAGTCGGACCAGGATAAGGGAGACCGATAAGGGAGCGCAGACCACCTACCTTACTAACTTATGACAGCTTTGGAACTCCGAGCTATTACCAACCAGCGGGACTGTGTTTAATTAGCCACAATGCGGTAGTGGCACCAGTACCTGTACCCCTGGCACCAGGACCCCTTGGAGGAATTCCTAATGTGTGCATGAACTCTGTTTGGCCAGTTACTTATCCTACACCATATGGATACGTTGGCTCGTATCCTTTCTAAAGTGATCAGAAAAATCCTAACACGAACTTTATGAATTTTTTTTTCGGTGATTAAGTGGACTTTAAAATAAAAAACAAAAACAAAAAAAGGACAGAACACAAGTTGCATTTGTTACTTTACAACATCACACTTTGTAGTTTGCCAGTAGACGTCGTTGAACTTAAACAGTATTCCAAACTGTATGTGTATCCAAGTCTTAAGTTGGTGTACTCGTGGCTTTGTGGTTAGTGCCGGATCACCCCTTTCCACTTGACCTCAGGAATGAAAAGAGGAGACTTGTGTATTGATAACCGCAGACGCCAGTCTTAGATAACTGTCTAATGTCGAGGACGACCTTTTTTTTTTTCATAAGGGGGAGTGTGTAGGGCCTATACAGTTAGGTTAAGGAATACGGTGTTAACCCCCTCCCCCCAGCAACAAAATTGTAGCAAGGAATCGTGGGAAGAATAAAGACACGAGGTTGTTGTTGTCCGCCATTTTAGAATGTGCGTGTGTTTTTAGTGCGAGTCCGAATCAACGCTTCCGTCCGCTCTGTGTGCAACAAAGACACAGACGCCACCAGTGATGACTCGGAGGAGGAAATTATAGAAGAATTTGGCAGCTCAGATGACACATCGGATGGCGAGCTACACCCCCAGTTAACCACCACACGCAGCGGAAGAGTGGCAGGCTCATGGAGAAATGTGTTTGTTTAACAGTAGTAATTATGTTAAATCGTATTTTATAGTGGGGGGGGGGGGGCATTGAAATAATTCCCCAATAGAATAGGGGGGTCCTAATATCTTTTTTGCTTTATTAAGGGGGGTCTTGATAAAAAAAGGGATTTTTTTCCAATTTTTCACCCAGTCCCCCCCCCCCCACCTCCGATAAATAATGAACGGAACGGTCCCTTACCCAGTTCTCCATTTTTTTCGAAAGAAGCTCAAGATTGTTGCCTAGGAATTAAAATTCCCAGTCAAAAACATTTTGAATAATACTATTGCATTTAGCATCATCATGCAATCAAAAAAACAAAAACAACAAAACTGTAAAATAGAGTCTGAAGAAACTAGGATTTGATATCTAGGAAGTAAATAAGGAACAAACTTGGCCACATTGACGGCCACACGAGGAAAGAGATTTTAAATCAGAGTTGTCGTCCATGGCTACTTTATCCGGTCTATAAATAAAGTAGTCACTTATCCATAGCAGTAGGGGATTACGTAAACCTAACTTAGTGCAAAGAATTGTTATTTTCATGGTTATGAAGGCTTCAGTTGGCTCTTTTTTCCAGTTACACGGCAAAATACCCTACTCCTCGAAGTATTAGCTCATTACAACTCGCCCGAAACGCTTGGATTGATTCTTCACAGTTTTTCATATTGCAGGACAATAACCTCTTTTTTGAAGTAGAGCTAGGTAGTTGGCAAAACTAACCAAACTATCACTGGATGTACTAACAAAACACCCATAAGAGAAAATTGCGGTTTACTCAATGGTATTCATTCAAAATTGAAAACCATGCATTACTGAGTGTGCGTTGTCAAGAAAGTCTTAATGATACAGCGAAAGTGGGCTTGTATCTTTCGGCACTGCGGTCTTCATATGATATCACATTTAGTATTTTATCAGCCAGTGAAGTTCACTACTACTACCATTTTGTTTAGTGGAAACACTAATTACAACTATTTTAGTGTACCATCAGTTAACCGCAACTCACAGCTTTGTCGTTGTTGTTGGAATGCTGTTCAGTACATGAGTTGATATTTTTCCAGTGCAGCGAAACATGTTCTCAACTTCAAACGTATTTGTACTGCTGCTACAGTTACACAAGTCCACAAAAACACGAAAATCTGTAAAGGAATAATAGTTTTGTCACAAAGTAGAGAAATAGCTTACCCTTCATAGGAATTAATTTGAATTTCCTTCGTCGGAAAATATTGTTTTTGCATTTAAGACCAGTGGTTAAATTACTTTATAAGGTTAAATTCACGGAGTGTTTTTGGTTTAAAGTCGCTCTTGAGGTAGAAGGAAAAGTTCCCCTTAATTTTTAAAATTGGGAAGTGGAAATCTTCATGAAATGAAAAAGACCAATGACCTTGCGTAGTGCGGTTATCTTTCTATGAGCGGTTATAACTCTTGTAAGAAATCGATTCATCGCTTTGTATTTACAGCTCTGTATCGTATGGTCAACAAGACTTAGTCTGGAACTACTGTTCTTTTTTTATCTACCATTGAAAATGAGAAGCTTAGAATAACATAGAAGTAAGAGTTTCTTTTAATTTCTCTTCAGTTGGCATTAAACAGGACTGCAGCCATTTGATTCTAGAAAATCAACGAAAGTAGGGTCACTAGACTGTGTGTTTTCTGCATACCTTCACTGTAATCTCACCTGTGAGAGAAACGTAAAACGTCTTCAATTCAGTGCCAACTTCGTTGGTAGCAATGCAGCTATAGTTACCACCCTGGTTCATTTTGCTCCACACCACTCCAATCCCGGAAGCCAAGGTTGTAGATGAGTTCACCAACGATATGTTGATCGGGGGCGTCCCTTCAGACGAGCACCACACATAATGCTGTGAGACCGTTCGAATCACTCGTAAAGGAATTATTATCCTTGGTTTAGCTGTCAAAAAGAAAAATTAAAGGGATTTACAGATTTTAGACAGCGGTTAACTTTATGACATTTTAGGATAATTACATAGGTGTTTATTGAAAATTCTCTACGCTGATTGGGTGCACTTAGGGTGATTATTAGGCAATAATCCCCTAAGCGGTTTTTTCAAAATCGCTGCAAACAATATATTCGAGGTAAAAGACGAAGAAATGAACTGTTTTAAAGAAAATGCTTTTTTTTCAAATAATCTGCTTTGTAATTATACTAAAATAATTATCCACCGCTGGTTCGGTGAATACCGTTGAATAAAAACCACTTCGTGTCAGTTTTTATTCATTTTTCTGACTTGTGAACCAAGATTCATGTGAGGAATAAGAAAAAAAATGCATATATCAATACCTTCATAACATTTCATAAGTGTAGAGGGGCTCAGCATCAGTATGAAAAATGTAACGCAAAGAAGATAAACATATTAAAGAGAGAACCGTGAAAAATGTTTTCAATTACCAAATTGCAATGTCATAAGTCAAGGATTACTCGCAAAAATTCATTATTGGACGTGTGTTCCACGCACACTGCGACGAACCAAATCTGGCAGTACCTTGGCACCTCGGTAATTGTATTTCATCACTACTAAGATTTTATGTTGGCCGTTGACCAGATGGAGTAGTCACGCAAACTTTCCCGCCTTCTAGTCGATAAAAAGGGGCGCGTGGAGTGGTACAGAAGACACAACATACTCGCGTCTTCTGTTGCTTGGCAAAAACGCGGCTGTGCAAACCCAGTCACCAGGGGATGAATTCGTTTAAAGATGCTATAGAAAAGAGTCCTGCCAACGACAAGGATCCATCTGCCTAAACTCGTAGTTTTCTGGAAGTAAGCTTTCCTTTAAAAAACACTATTAGCCTTTGGGGAGTCAGGGTGGTTTAGTGGTCATCAACCGTGCCTCCCACCTCTGCGAACTAGGTTCAACTCTGGCCTCGAGGTTGTATGTGGGCTGAAATTCAGTCGATCTCAATCTGACTCCGAGGGTTTTTCTAAACCACCACACAAGGTCCATCTTTATAACCGCATGAACCTTGAGGACCTAAAGGGTGCAGCTGCAAGTATCAAGCAGGAATTCTTCAATTCTAATCCAGATAGCCCGCTCTGTAAATGAAAAC
>NW_027180146.1:95000-102500 GCF_036669925.1 Montipora capricornis | reverse complement strand
TGACTTTGTAGGGAATCAAAACTCGTAAAGCTCAGAGAGCAGCCTGCCTGTGGACATGAAAACATAGTCGCACGGCTTAACGGCTCAAAATCTTCTTCCTGGCAAAGATGCAAGTACTGACTAACCATTGTAGACCTCCTGACTGTTCGAATTAAGTCGTTAGTGATTCGTACAATTTGTGCATTATATTTTAGGAATGTTAGGTAAATTGCTTTAAAGCCTGTGGAATAGTCATTTTGCAGTAAACATTGCGTGACACGCGACTCCTCTAACTACTTGAACAAAACGAAGCAAATGTGAATGTCCCCTATACTTAATTTACCATTTTTTCCCAGTATTCAGTGCTTGTGGAAAACAGAATGTGCCGTAGCCATCTCTAAGTTTGTAACCTAGGCGGGGCAGTGCGTCATCTGTAAAGTGCTACAAAGTATCGCAACTTTCAACCCTTGGTTTCAGACGAAACTGGATGGCCGCTAAATGTATTAGAACAACTCAGTAGCTGAAGAATGGATTTATACAAAGTTCTGTACTGTTTTGACAACTTATTTTCTATAATTAACTATATAACAGCCGGAGTCACGTTTGAATAGCAGCAAAAAGCTCGATTAGGGGTTCCTTAATGCCTTGATCAGTCAAGGCTTCTTAGAAATTCTGTTCAATGTCCTGTAAATTAAAAGATAAAATAATTATGGTAAATGCGAAACGATTTTCGACAAATAAAAAAGGAATACTATAACAGGTGAGTATTTGAAAGATTTACGCATTCTGGATTCCAGATTCCATAACTTCCACAAATCCCTCCAAAAACATGGCGGACAGTAAATAAGTCCACGTTCACCGCCTTGTCTCCCTTCTTCGTTGGGTTAAAACCATAGCAGTGATTGTAAGTATGCAATTTTTAGGAATGGACAATTTTCGAGTGGCATATACCCGACTTCTCGCTTTCTATTCTGAAAATCCTTGTGGACATTCGCGATGGAGAAACGCTGGCGAAATGGTTAGGTAGGGCAAGTTCCACCACTCACCCCTGGACCAAACCTGAATGGTGGCCAAAACATTTAACACAATTCAGTAGCTGAAGGATGGAACTACACAATGATATGCAGGAGAGCCAGTAAGTGTGAGCCACTTTAGAGAGTTAATCCACTGAATTTGGCTAAAATCGCATGTTTCGCTAAGTGTGTTCCGTCGGATTTTCTATACAAAAAAGTGTCCATGATTCTAAACTGTATTATTTTAAAGATAAAGGTTGAATTAAAATAGCTAGTAAATTGGAAGCTTTGGGACGCGCTCTTTTATCCGGAGCAATCGGTTGAATTTTGACAAAATTCGCATATTTCACGAGCATCTCAGGTCCTTATGAGGTGCCGAAAGAAAATTGATCAAAAAAAAATTACCGAAGCGAATTTCTTCAAACTGGTTTCATATATGTTATATACCTATTTAAAGAAGTCTACAGAAAAATTATGAGCGAAATCTTTTTTGTGGGTAAAACTCGATATGAGGATCTTACAAAGACTGGCTTTTAAGTACGTATTGTATTGTATTGTATTGTATTGTATTGTATTGTATATAGAGCATATTACACGGTGGCGAGAAGATATGAATTTTATGTTCGAGTGGCAAGAACAATATCTCACGAGTGAGCGAAGCAAGCAAGTAAAATGTCAGTTAGTACAAACCAGTTACATTAAACGAATTAAATTGTTCTTGTTTACCAATAATAAACATCCTATTAACCGAGCTTAGTCAGTCTGTATGGGAGAAACTTGACCTCGGTCAAGATTCTCCCATACAGACCTCCTGCTCAGTTAATAAGAGCTAAGTATTGTAATATCAGTTACGTATCCTGCTTGCGGTCGGTCCCGTTCGTAAGCAGGAAAAGCCTATCAATTTTAGTCAATTTTAATGTAAACCGTGCTGTTTAAAGTGACAATCACCCCAAGCCAGTCTGTTTTTTTTCTTTGACCTCTAGACATCGTAAACAAGCAATAAGAAAGGAAAAGAAAGACGGGATAGGAAGGAATCTGCAATTTTGAAAAGCACTCGAAATCAAGATTTCCGAATTTAAGACTGGCACTAGCGGTAGTGGTGACGTCCACCCGGTATCTCCACAACACAAGAAAGACATACAGTGGAACCCCGCTCTACGGACACCCGCTTATAACCGACAGTTTCTGTGTCCCAAGTCACAAACTCCCATATATTGTCAACCCCGCTTTACGGACACTGGTTATCTGCACACTGTCTATTTTCATTGTCATAATTATGTGATAATTGTAGAAATTGTACCCTGTTGAAATAATGACAGATTTTTACGGGTTAATAATATTTTATTACTAAAAAACGGTAACAAAGAAGTGTGACATATTTGATTTTGAACAGCCTGTCTTTCTTCCGGTGTTCACGTACATGTATAGTCCTTTCATAGTCCTGACATCAAAACCTTGAGCGACTGCTGGGTATATTTATAAAGAATTGAGTGAAATGGGCAGTTTGTACAGAGTTGAGCCCTGTGATCACTCTGTTTACATTATCCCGTCGCAAAATATTTCTAGGATATATAGCGCCAGGTACTGGCTTCTATATTATCGAAGCGACGCCAGTTAATTAAACGACATTGAACTCTTTGTCAAGAATTAATCGGAAAACAATGCAGGATATTTTAATTTCGCTTCTCTTTCTAGACCTTTTTAAATTGCATGGAAACGAAAAGTGATGAAATTTTACACCGCTGGTATTGCACAACGTGGAGTGAGGGTCTTAAACTTCGGAATAATCCGGGAAATAATGCATTGTAGATGTTTTCATCGCCGCCATTTGCGGATCGAAATTTGATAGTACTCGAAGCGACGTTCCATGTTGCGTTAAGTTGCGGTCATGCAATTTCTTCTTTTGCCTACGTACGTAAACGAAAGGCCACAAACTTGTATTCGACCATACTATACGCAACTTTAGACGCAAAACGCGTATCCGCATATTTAGCGCGTTAATTTTGCATCTGCGTTGTTCGCTTATCTTTCGAGTGGCACTGCATACCTTTCTACACATCTGGAAATGCAGAAAATCCACCAGACACATTTTCCTGGCATACTTTCTTGCTAGATTTATGAGAATAAAGGTCAGCAGGTGTCAATAAGATACCGAGTTGACGTCACAATTTAGTTAGTTCCCAGGCTTTCAACTGCTGCTTTTGAATTCAAAATGACGGAAAATGAGGTCTTTTGGGGAGTTTTGCCCGCTTATAAAAATAAAGCTAAGCAGACAACAAGAGTTGTTTGATGTCTTTGGTGGACGTATATTGTCAGAATTCATTATCACTGGCTAAGGGTGATAGGCACTTTAAGGTTTCGATATACAAGTGATGATAATGAGAAACTATTTGGTAAATTACCTTTTCTTGTACTAGAAGTATAATGTGCTACAAAGCTTGAAAAGGTAGTTGCTGCAACTACCAACAAAAACGGTCCACTCGAATGTATAGTAAAAGGGCACTTTTTTCCAGTATAATTGCCAAGCAAGGTTTGGTTTATGTCCCTTCCATCATAGGCGGCTACCCAACTGATTTGCCAGAGAGGATGGTTCAAGATATTAAGCGTAGTAAAATTCAAAGCGATGCTGCGATGAGGCGGTGCTGCGATAAGCCAGGTGCACGTGTTTTCTGTGATGAATGGTGAACTGATATTGATCGACCCACTTGAACCATTGGCGATGAATGAGCATGATTCTGAAGAATTTACCCCTGTCAAGGAAAATCGAAAAAGTTGAGAAAATTATGCTCTCACTATTTACGCTGCGAAATAGCTGCCGTGCTTTGTTCTTCACTGAGGCAATAAAGATATTTTACGCTAATGATGTTTTATAATGCAAAGCAAAGTTAATATGGAATGCAATGGAGTCTAAAAACGCGCGCAAAACATTCATTCAGACGTCATGCTTGTTATAAAATCTTGCAAGAAAAATTAGCAAAAAAAAAAAAACGCAGCAAAATATGATTTTCTGTCATTTTACTGATAGCAATGAGTTTGCACTGAAGTATCAATGCAGAGTTGTATCCAAAATTGATTGTAATTTGTGTGGCATCGCTATCATCCTATTTTTCAAGGATTACTTCTATGTTTTGTCTATAAACTGTACTTCAAACATAGATTTATTTCATTCATCATTCCTTTCACAAGAAGACAGGAGCCCAAGAAATTGATCTGCCCCCAGCGGAGTGGCTTCATAGCTCAGTTGATGGAGAGTATTGCACCGGCACCGCAGAGGTCATGGGTTCGAATCCCGTGGAAGCCACCTGAATTTTTCAGGTGTCTTTAATGCGCTCAACCCGCAGCCCACGAAAAAAACAAACTCAACAAACGCATTTGTAGGACAAAGAGGGGTTGGGGATAAAGTACTCCCAGAAAGCTTGTACAGGTCAAGATTGCAAACTAACAATAAAAAGAGCCAGAAGGTCCCAAACCTCTCTGGCAGGTGGGACATAATCCCCACAACCTTCTCCAACTAGAGAGGTCCTTATCCTATCCGGGGGCCAGGGGTTCATATTCCCCCAACCCTCTCCAAGGGGTGAACATCCCCAATGAAAGAGGTCCTTTTCCTATACCCTCTCACAAGAGGTCCTTATCCTATAACCCTCTCCAGGGGGTCAAGATCCCCTGTGGAAGAGGTCCTTATCCTATACAATCTTAATCTCGTTGTTATGGTAACAAAGAAAGAGGTGACTCTCAGGGGCAAAGGGGGACCTGTATGGGAGCATTTCATCTCGAAGCCATGTTTTATTTAAATAATAGAAATCTTTAAACGGCTAACTATGATAAGGAACTTGGAATATTTTAGTGGAACAAGTACAGCACCTCAGTAATGCACTAATGCATTACTGAACATGTGCACCAACCAAAAAATAATAATAATAACAATAAATTTCAAAACCAAATGATTAAGACGAGATTTTTTTGAACTTGGAGCATTGTGCGGCCAAAAAGACCATAATAATCTTTTGCCGCCGGTCAAATTTAGTTGGAATCACGAGTGTTTCGCGCCAGGGAATATTTTGATGGCCGCTACAATCATTTCGACTCACAAAAAGTCCTGTTCCCCACGGCCACCACCTCATTTCTAACCTTTGTCGGAAGGATATGAAGCATTTTGTTGTAGAAAAACCCGTAGGATGCAAATGGAAGGAAGCTATGGCTGATTTTGACGGTTTGAGACGGTTTGAGACGGTTTACTTTCGATGCTATATTGCCAAAGCAATTCATTAAAGGTATGTAATTGTTTTACTTCTATACCCTAAGTTATTTCAATGACAAGTGATACTTTAAAACTCTGAAATCTCTTTGAAAGGCTGTGTTAAAGCACAATTAGCGTAAGGGTCGAGGGTTAAGCCGGTCGAGCTTAACTTGCGTTCTCCTTAATTTTCCCTTGAGAAAATAAAGCTCAAACGAGATTATTTGTGGACTTTATGGAACTGCCAACATTTCAGAATGAAGGTTTTGACTTCACCTGTTCTGTTGAAACCGTAATTTCTGGAGATGTTTCAGCGTAAGCGGAATATACATCCTTGAGTTTTTATGAGTTTGGGAATTGAAAATAAAATACACCGTTGTGCGAAACCCATATTACTTATCTGTTTCTTGTCAGGCTACGCTGCCAAAACTTGTTGTACCAAGGATTGCACGTCTTAATTGAAAGCATCTAGATGTTCTACACTTGATTTGAGCATTATTTGCTTTAAATGTATTTGAACCGGTTGTCTGATCTCGCCTCAAACTTGCAGGGTAGTGCATTTCTCAACTTTAAACATCGCCTTTTCAGCCAGCGATCTGCTTCCATTTGGTAAGTACTGGATTACTGATCGTACTGTTATTTTGAACATCACCTCTGGTGCTTCCACTTTGCATAGTAAAATGCTTTTGAAATGATGAACTTTTCCAATCATCTGCGATTCCTTTGTGGCAGAGATAATTGGTTAACGAATTCTTTATGGCAGCACTGTTTATCCGCTTTGTTGTAAGTTCATTGTACAGTGTACCAGACATTTGTAACTACAATACAGAACTTTAAAGTACAAGCTTTTCATTGCTACCTAAATAAATGCGGTTTTGTTTTGAACCAGTTGCGTAGTTTTAGTTTGAAAATACACCACCTCCATCTGTTTACATAACTGACATTCGAAACCACTTGCGTTCGAGCTTCCTTCACGTGCGAGCGTTCTTCATCCTGAAGGTTGTACTTTTCATAGTTGGACAACAACATTCTTTTCCTTGTACATTATTTTTGGAAAGTTCACATCATTTCCAAAAATTTTTATGACTCAAAAAAAGTGAAGGTGATGCCAAAAAATCTTAAGCTAGACTGCCGGACTGTAGAAAGAGCGAAGCTATTGAAATATCCTGTTAGACGGTGTTGGAACATGTACCACTGTAGAAAAAGCATGTTCCTTCTGAACTTATTTTCTTGTATCGGAAACAGTCAAATAGTATTTGTTAACGCAGGGCTCGAAATTTAAAAAAATTCCAATTCGCCTTTTGGCGACTATCAAAGAAAAAATGGTCGCCAAATGCAAAAATGCAGTCGCCAGTTAGTACGAGAACAGAAACTCAGATTAGAGCCTCATTTAATTAGTATTGTTGTACGGCTTCTGGTAGATTGTGGCTGCAGTTGTGGGACAGACCGAAATACTCGATCTTGAATGACTTAAAACATGAAAACAAGAAAGAAAAAAATACCTGAACACTTCTGCATGACAAACAAACAAAAAACAAACAAAGTAATAAGAACAGTTGAGGGTTACTTTGGCCAGGAACAACTGCATCTGTCACATTGCACGCGAGAAATCGTACGATGCGAAGGCATAAAAAATCAATCAAACATGGCGGATAGCCATTTAGTACCAGCAAATTACCAAAATCGCTCAGTGTATCCTGCTCTTGTGATAAATAATTCATGACTCTTGTTGTAGACTCGTCTCACTTGATCGAGCACATGGTGAAACAAAGTACTTGCTTTGAAAGCCATTTCCTTGCGACCGAATCTGCGACCTTTCAACAAAATGTTGCGCCCGCGATCACCATGCAAAAGCCGCTGTAAGATCCTCACAGAAGTCGCGATTCAAGTTTTTTAAAAAAGGTAAACAGACTTAATTTGCATTTCCTTTCGCAGAAAAGCAGAAACGAGACTAAGGAAATTGTTTCTCACCTTAAGTGTTTTATTTATTAAAGGAACATAGTCGCCAAATTGGCGACTACACTCGAATTTTTAGTCGCCAAGTTAAAAGTTTTAGTCGCATTGGCGACCGTATCGGTCGCAATTTCGAGCCCTGTAACGTTGTTTATTTACTGTTGCTTAGAAGCTGATCTGGTATATTATGCATGAAAAAACATACATTCCCTCGATCATAAATTGTCTGCGATCTCTTGCAGTCTTCGTGAACATTTCTTTGTCCAACACGAAAAGGGCGGGAAAGATCTGCGCGGACGCGGACTTCCCGGCGAAATTGGT
>NW_027180146.1:87500-90000 GCF_036669925.1 Montipora capricornis | reverse complement strand
TGCACCACAGCACCTTAAACTGCTTATGAGGGCCACACTGCCAAACTCATTTTCCAAGAAAGTTTTCTTAACTTCAGGGGGCAAACCATCTACTGACTTCGGTAGTGACTTTAAATGTTTTAACTTGTACAGGGGAGTTGTGCATTTCGACACTGAACATCTGAGGCGGGTAGTGGTATTCCTACAGGCTTGGCATGTTCGTCCCATCACTTTTCTTTTGACATCATTTATGGGACGAGATTCTTCCTTCCTCGTAGGTTTTTTACAGATATTACAAGTAAATACTGATGATGACATTGTTTACACTCTCTGAAGCTCAGTTGGGACTAGTTTTTTTTTTTTCTTTAATTCTTCACAAAGATCAAATTTTGATATAAGTGTAAGATGGAATAAACTCTCAATTGTTTGGTGAAATGCTACGACTTCAAACTACACAGTTCAGTTCTAAGACTTCAAACTATTCCAAAACACTGGAGTCTCACGAACCTTTTTACTAAAATCGTGTGCGGGAGATAAGCTGAAAAATAAACTCTAAACGAAACTTACCCACGAAAACTCAATAACAAAAACAAAAAAGGATAAAATTATCAAAACAAAAAAGGATAAAATTACCAAGCTCTAGCGATAGAGTACGCCGAGCTGTAACGACAACAGCAGTCCGATAACGATCTATTGGAAACCTCACTGAACCGTAACGCAATTGACGACTGGCTAACTTATAACACATAATTTTTTAAGTTGGCATTTTCTGAAGTAGCGAATTTGGAAAAAATATCAACTGTGTGTATGCATGTTTTCCAACAAAATGGAAAGTACATGAAAAAGCTACCTCTAAGTTGTCTATCAAAGCAAGATATAAAACGCCATTGGCTATGTAACTCATACAATTGACCAAGATGGGGTTTGTTTGTTGGAGTTCATTTTGAATGCTTTGTAACAGCATTAGTCATGGCGTCGCTAAACAGCAACAATCTTACTGCGACGGATTGCATATTTCCATCTGTTTATGGTACACAGCTCTATAATATTACAAATATATTTCACCAAAAGCTCATCTGTAGCACGGGAATGGTTTGTTATGTTCCAAACGTACGAGAAATAATTTCATTGTGAAGTTCATATAATAGATTTGATAATCTATGCCAACAGTGGTCTTTCGAAATAATGTCAAAGCCTACTTTTTTAAATAAACGTTTCAGATATTCTCTGACACAAGGTGTCTATGGAAATTTCCATGTACATCCCAGTTGCCAAGACAAAGTAGTTTCAGATCTTCTCTGCCACAAGATGTGTATGGAAATTTCCCTGTACATCCCAGTTGCTTAGACGAAATAGCTTCAGATATTCTCTGCCACAAGGTGTCTATGAAAATTTCTATGTACATCCCAGTTGCTTGGACGAAATAGTTTGAGATATTCTTTGCCACAAGGTGTCTATGGAAATTTCCATGTACATCCCAGTTGCTTAGACGAAATAGCTTCAGATATTCTCTGCTACAAGGTGGCTATGGAAATTTCCATGTACATCCCAGTTGCTTAGACAAAGTAGTTTCAGATATTCTTTGCCACAAGATGTGTATGGAAATTTCCATGTACATCCCAGTTGCCAAGACAAAGTTATAGTTTCAGATATTCTCTGCCACAAGATGTGTATGGAAATTTCCATGTACATCCCAGTTGCTTAGACAAAGTAGTTTCAGATATTCTCTGCCACAAGATGTGTATGGAAATTTCCATGTACATCCCAGTTGCTTAGACGAAATAGCTTCAGATATTCTTTGCCACAAGGTGTGTATGGAAATTTCCATGTACATCCCAGTTGCTTAGATAAAATAGTTTCAGCTATTCTTTGCCACAAGATGTGTATGGAAATTTCCATGTACATCCCAGTTGCTTAGACGAAATAGCTTCAGATATTCTTTGCCACAAGGTGTGTATGGAAATTTCCATGTACATCCCAGTTGCTTAGATAAAATAGTTTCAGATATTCTCTGCCACAAGATGTGTATGGAAATTTCCATGTACATCCCAGTTATTTAGGAAATGTTCTTAAATGTTAAGGTTTCCGCTCAAGACCTTTATAGGTAATTTATAATTAACAAAACGAAATCTCAGCAAATGTTTCAAGGCAATGCTAGACATTAAACATGTCTTAAAAAGTTTAAGGAATTATGTCTGCATGATCTTTGCTTCACCAATTAAAGACAAAACCAATAAACAGCAAAGTTTCACTCCTCATCAGTGCCTGACGCTGATGATCTTGCATTGCTCAGTTTTGTGATCTCCATGTTAAATGCACTGACTGGATCTTGTTTGTCGTAGATGCTCAGGAGATTCTCTTTGCAGTCGAATGCTGGTATTAGGGAAGAAGACACTGCAAACAGGATTAATAAACAAACACAATCTATTCAGCTTTAAACATTATCGTGTGAAAATAAAGTTCCATTATTATTATTACTATTTATTATGCGGAACTATCTTGTTGGTGCAAGGTTCCTTTG
>NW_027180146.1:77500-85000 GCF_036669925.1 Montipora capricornis | reverse complement strand
ACAAAAATGTTGCGAAGTAACTTTTTCAATGGCATGGCAATCTGACATCACTTCAATCAGACGGCACATGCGCAACTAGTCCCAGTCCTCTGATCTGTGTTTCAGTGAAAAACAGGTAAAAGCTCCCAGAAAAAGAAAGAGGTGGTTTTTTAATTAGATGGGAACTGTCCCATCATTTTTTGTAAACTGTAGCATAGAAATTCTATTTGGACAAAAAATGGAACAGATATAAAGGTAAGTCAAAGGTGGGCCTTATAATGACATCATCATTTTTTCGGAGAGGTAATTTGTTGTAAAATCCATGCTACAGATTTTGTGTTAGAATATGTAATCATAATGTTGCGTTAAAAATTTGGTAAGAACAATCATAGTTAACTAGCTGAGTTTTTAGATGTGATTTACCAAATGATGTTGTGAGTCGAACCAGAGAAAGAACACACTTGATAAGAAAGGATAACTGTAGAGTTAAAGGGACCCGAAAAATGACTATTTGAAGGGGTTCATAATGTAGCAACAGTTTGGTAGTGAAGAGCCACCCCCCTTACTGCGGAATCTTAAACCTTACAGCACTTAAAGCCCCAAACTGCGTTTTGGCTTCCATCAATTTAAATTTCCAAACATAGTCGGGAAGATCAACTCTGTAAATTGGAGTTTTTGTTTAGTTCACAGCTCAAACACCATAATTATGATATGTTTTTTGAAATTCTTCAGTAAAAACATATGTACAGATTCCATCGGTGTTGAATGCAGCCATAGTTACGAAAACAAGGAATGACCTACATGTGCAATGACCTACAATGAGCAACTACAATGACCTACAATGGTCTACAATGACCTACAGTGGTCTACAATGACCTACAAAGAGCTACAATGACATACAGTGATCTACAATGACCTACAATGACCTGTAATGAGCTAAAATAAAAGATACGTGTAATTTGCAGCTCTGAGGGCACTGCAGCATGTTTGCAGTATAAAGGTTAAAAACATTGCACTCTGCGCTTTGAACCAATCATAACCTCGTTGCTGAGCAAGTTGAAAATTTTCATTGTGCACTCTGAACTAAAGAAAACATCATGGGAAGAATTATATAATTTATTTATAATGTTCTCTTCATTTTTTCCTGCTCTAATTAAGATTTTATCGTTGCCAAGCGAAGCCTTGATCTTTGCACATTTTCGTTTAAGCTTTAAAACAAAGGAAAACCATGCAAGGGTCTTTTCACAGTTTGTTTCTGCCTTCAAGGTAGACTGTGAACGCAGACGTATTTCCGGCGGTCATTTCTCAGGCCATGTGCGTAATTGCTGTCGTCATTTGGGCTGCCATGCAATGGACTAAAAGCGTTGTGTGACAACGCACAATGGATGTTTTCCGCTCACCAAACTCTTCACCCTGATCCTCTTTTGTCTTTCTCTTTGAAATCTTATAAGCCATTTAAGTAGGTCATTGTAGCTCATTGTGGGTCATTGTAGATCACTGACAGTAGGTTATTGTAGATCATTTTAGGTCACTGTAGCTCATTGTATGCCATTGAAGGGCTCTTGTTGTAGCTCATTGTTGGTCTTTATAAGGTAATTTTAGTTTATAATATACCTCATTGTAGCTCATTGTAGGTCATTGTAGATCACTATAGGTCATTGTAGATCATTGTAGGTCATTACAGTAGCTTATTGTAGATCGTTGTAGATCATTGTATGTCATTCCTTGTTTTAGTAGGTACCGGTATGTGAATGCAGCATTAATTTTTGCATAAGCAGACGTAATAACTTCCAGTGGATAACCAGTTTTGAATAACCTTATTGGAATTACATGTATTCGTCTGGTTTTATTGTAGTTAAAGATTCTGGATGTTGCACTATCAAGAGACCTTGTTATGAGAAAGATTGACATAACAAACTAGCTGTTATCATGTCACAGCAATGTTATGAAACCATGTGAAACAACAATTATTATTAATTATATATTTTTTATCATGTTTGCGGTGACTATGTCATATTACTAGTCACTTTCTTAGTTGCAAATCAAATCCTTCTGCAAAATATTAGTTGACCAAAAATTCTGATTGCCCTTTTTGGCGAGTCTTAGAGTTGTTTCACTTACCCATGGATATATTCGCTTGCCCTGAGCAATCAGGCAAGTAATAGTGTCAAACACTGATCTAGAACACAAGAAAGGTCATCACTATGCAGTAGGCTTAGTTGTCTCCCCCACACATCCCACTTGTTGAAAGATGTTCAAAAATTAAGATGAAAATTAAGGTTGAAAGACAACGTAGATATCGATAATAGCCATTAACTTAAGTCGGCTGTTTACATGTACATGTAGACTACAATGTATGCTTTTTTTTCCAAAATGGAGTTTCAGTTTCTTGGTAATTTGGATTTGCTGATATATCCTTATTTTAATAATTATTATTGTTATTGTAGGTTAACCGTTTTACCAGGTGTGATTACTGCACAATATTGTGTGACTGAGGAAAAGCAAAAAGCAAGAGACAGGGATGTGCGAAAGTATTTGGACAATAACTGTTTGATTTCCACAATGACCTGCAAATGTAAGTTATGCAAACAGTCATTGCATTTTGTGACCTCTTATAGAAAATATATGTGATACTGATATCTGTTGATATCCGTAATGCATGCAAAGGGTAACAGTGTGTTTCAACAGATACATGTACATGTATGTACATAAACCCTGTCATGATAACAGTTGATAATTTTTTTTTCTGACTTGAATAAACTATGCTTTTCAAACCATGCCAGCTGGATAGATGTACATGTATGGGTGGTAAATATTAATTTTCACAGGTAGTCGTAGTACAGTCATCCAAACAGTCAATTATTGATGTTCATGTGAACTGCTTCAGCCAATTGCATAGATATCTGATCTTTGTTGTGTTTTTTGCAAAGAATTGGTTGACATAATACCCTTATAAGGGTATAAAATTATGTCAATCAATTCTTTGCAAAACACACACCACAGGGATGCCAAAATTAGATTATCTAGTAATTTTTTGCATCCCTCACATGAATTCATAAATTTAGCTAAGTATTTCTATCTATTTTGTCACAGGAGAGAAAGGAAACTGTACTACCACCACAGGGAGAAGGCAAAACAGTACCCACACGAGTATGCTTGTATTGCGCAAGATGGCATGGATCACTGACAGGTAAAGCTTCTCCTTCCACGCCTCATAGTAAATTTTAGTGTTACAGCACATGCCTATGCCAGTGCAAGAAAGCTTAGAACTCACTTCACTGGTGTGTTAAACCATGGCAGACAACCGAAGGGCTATTTTGACCTATTCCAGTATCCCCATGATTCAAATCTCACCATAAATATTCTATTATTGCAGTTGCAAAGCATGGGGGAGGACTTGCCTGACACCCTGTTCCTCCAAATGGATAATTGCTGGAGGGAAAAACCAGTTTATTCTAAACTTCCTTGGTGTCCTAGTTATGCTTGATACTTTTGTGAAGGTAAATTGAGTAACACTGAAAATTTATTGAGTCAAATAAGGAATTTGATCCTCTCTGCCTTAGGAGTTTAGTGTACTGGTAGAAGCCAGTTATAATTATATGCATATTAATTAAAGGAAAGGAAAGGAAAGCAACTTAAGGGTGCGTTCGATTGACCGTATTCCAGAATAGGAATACATGGAATATAAGTTAGAAATCCTTCGTTTTTACGGAGATTCACATTAAAATTGTCAGATAGCTGCCAAAATGCTATTTTAAACATATTTTTGTTGTCCTTGCTGATTCGAAGCGTGCCAAACATACAGTTTTTATCATCACTCTACGTATTCTTATTCTGGAACAGGTTCAATCGAACGTGCCCTAATTTAAATAAGTGTCTAGTCGTTCTAGCGCTGGAGCATTAATTGGGGACACTGTAATGCAAATCAGATCAAATGTTGGTTTTTGAGGAGAGGAAAACTGGAGTACCCGGAGAAAAACCTCTCAGTGCAGAGCAGAGAACCAACAAACTCAACATAAATATGATGCCAAGTCAGGGAATCGAACCCAGGCCACATTGGTGGGATGTGAGTGCTCTGACTCACCACTGTGCCATCCATGCACCCATGTAACCCTCTTTTAAATTTTGCAGGTGAAACTGAATTTTTTAATGGTGGGACATACACATGAAGCTGTTGACCAGATGTTTAACAAGTAAGAGATGTCTTTGCAGTGCACAAAATTCTGTTTAATAATTATTGTTTTGGCTGTTGCATTGTGATAAATAATGTACACAAGGATTAATGTTTATATTCCATTTGACCTTTTATAGAATCAGTGGTTTCACTCTTTTTGGCCGTTTCATTTTGGTGGTTTTGCTTTTGTTGCTTCACGCTTTAGCACATGCCCTTAATTCCTCAATGATGTTACATGCCAGTTAATTTACAGTGCATTTTTCTCTTACAGGCTTTCAGAATGCCTCATTAAGCAAGACACAAGAACCTTTTCAGGTATGTGTAAAATATTTCAATGTGATTAGAAGAGCACTTGTGCATTTTGTCTCTTTATGAAGAACTTCTTTTAGAGTAGTTACTGATCTGTATGCATTAATTTGCAGAATTTTCAGAAGAGCACAAAACAGAGTGGAGTACTCTCCTATCAGCTGAGAATGCAAAGTGGAGTCAGAAAGATAGGGCAGCAAGTTGGCCATTGCAAGATATACTTGCTAGGAAAGCAAACTTGAGGGAGAAACAAAAACTACCTGAGTCGGGTGACAATGGCCTAGGATTTTTGGGACAGAAACCTGAGGGGGTTCCAGTAGATGTCGATAACATGGTCAGAAATCAAGTTGCCCCAGTACGAGAGGTAAACCATAAGGTGTAAAAAGATGCAATTGCTTGATTAAAATTAATGCCGGCCCCATTCACACCAAACCTTAACCAAGACTGTTTTGAAGATGTGTAGTTAAACAAGTCATGCTGTCAAAGTGTTTTCTTTTAAATCATGTATGTATACTGATTTCTGTCAACTACAAATTTAGCACAGGTCAAAGCATTTATTCAAACTCACCCAAATCTCATGTAAAAGGAGGTGTTACATTTTTCTATGGCTGATTTTCAGTTTGTTTAATCCAGGTTAATTTAGCATGTCTTGTTGGTGTGAATGGGGTATAAGAAAGTTGTTGTGTGATTTCTTCATTTTGTTTTTTTGCATTTAGGTGTATGGTGGAGTATACAGAAGACCACAACCAGATCTAGTGATGGTGGATAGTTATGAAGGAGTAGTACCAGGTAGCGTTGTTGCTGTCAACCTAGATGGAAACTACAAGCCTCCCCATCTAGCAGAAGTGCAACAGGTTGACAATATCTCCTTTACTGTGCAGTGGCTAAAGGGTGGCTACAAGACAAAATGGGTGCCTTGGCATGGCTGGACATCCACCCAGATTCCAAAGGAAAGCGTAATATACTTTGATATTGACTTTGATGAAAATGGGAAACTGAAAAAAGAGGCAGCACAGTATTTAAGAAGAAAATACAAGGAGTTACAAAAAAATTAGATGTAGATCAGATTATCTATGAATTATTCATGTGGTCATGTTCCTTAAAGTGCTACTGTGACCAAAAACCAAGTTTTAAGCCTTGATTTCAAAAAGACACCTGTTAAACTGTATTGCAACTGGAATTTTCTTGTTTAATGGTCCACTATTACTAACTTTAATTTCTTGAGGGAACTGGCAAGATTGAGGAGAAAATGATGTCAAAGACTCAATACATGTAGTTTAAGAATGCAATGCATGTGTATGCCGCTGAATTAATATGCAGCACATGAGTTTCAGGCTTTCAGACTTTTAAACTTGTGTTTTCTGTCTACACGCTGAAATTTTAAGCTAGTGAGTAAATGACATCACTTTTCCCTAGATCGAACCCTCACAGGTCCAATCAGTCAGTTTGAAACGTGAGTAATGGCAGACTGAAATCCAAAATTTCACTCAAAGTAAACAGCCTTTGGATAACAGACCTTAAAATTTTGCCAGTCAAGTGTTGAGCAATCACACTTTCAAAATCTGAAGAAAAAAAGGAAGTGATTTTTTGGTCATAGTTACGGTGGCACTTAAACAATAGGGTAATTCTGTAGATCTGCCAGTGATGAAGTAAGAAGCTAAAGTAGAATGCGATCATTTATTTTATCCAGCTGGTCTGTCCATGGAAATTCACATGAAGCTGTTACTTATGTGGTAAAAAGCTTAACTACTGGATCATATTTTATCCAGACCTATTCATGAAAGTTTCCATAGATGTGCTAGGGATGTGGTAAAAAGTTTACGTCTGGGATCATATTTCAACTAGGCCTGTTTGTGGAAATTTCCATAAAGCTGTTAGCGATGTGGCAAAAAGCTAAAGTGTGGGATCATATTTTATCCAGACCTGTTCATGGAAATTTCCATAGATCTGCTAGTGATGTGGTTAAAAGTTTACATATGGGATCATATTTTATCCAGGCCTGTTTATGGAAATTTCCATAAATCTGTTAGTCATGTGGCAGAAAGCTAAAGTATGGGATCATATTTTATCCAGACCTGTTCATGGAAATTTCCATAGATCTGCTAGTGATGTGGTTAAAACTTTACATATGGGATCATATTTTATCCAGGCCTGTTTATGGAAATTTCCATAAGTCTGTTAGTCATGTGGCAGAAAGCTAAAGTGTGGGATCATATTTTATCCAGACCTGTTCATGGAAATTTCCATAGATCTGCTAGTGATGTGGTTAAAAGTTTACATATGGGATCATATTTTATCCAGGCCTGTTTATGGAAATTTCCTTACATCTGTTAGTCATGTGGCAGAAAGCTAAAGTATGGGATCATATCTTCTCCAGGCCTGTTTATGGAAATTTCCATAAAGCTGTTAGTGATGTGGCAAAAAGCTTAAATATGGGATCATATTTTATCCAGACCTGTTCATGGAAATTTCCATAGATCTGCAAGTGATGTGGTTAAAAGTTTAAATATGGGATCATATCTTATCCAGGCCTGTTTATGGAAATTTCCATAAAGCTGTTAGTGATGTGGCAAAACGCTAAAGTATGGATCATATTTTATCCAGACCTGTTCATGTAAATTCACATAGATCTGCTAGTGATGTGGTTAAAAGTTTAAATATGGGATCATATCTTATCCATGCCTTTTTATTGAAATTTCAATAAAGCTGTTAGTGATGTGGCAAAACGCTAAAGTATGGATCATATTTTATCCAGACCTGTTCATGGAAATTTCCATAGATCTGCTAGTGATGTGGTTAAAAGTTTACATATGGGATCTTATTTTATTCCGGCCTGTTTATGGAAATTTCCATACATCTGTTAGTCATGTGGCAGAAAGCTAAAGTATGGGATCATATCTTCTCCAGGCCTGTTTATGGAAGTTTCCATAAAGCTGTTAGTGATGTGGCAAAAAGCTTAAGTATGGAATCATATTTTATCCAGACCTGTTCATGGAAATTTCCATAGATCTGCAAGTGATGTGGTTAAAAGTTTAAATATG
>NW_027180146.1:60000-72500 GCF_036669925.1 Montipora capricornis | reverse complement strand
AATCTAAAAAGCGTATAGACCCTTTGCATAAATGGCGCCCAAATTTGAATAACAATACTTGATACATCCTTAGCCTCGTGTTCATGTTTCAAGACAAAGGATTTTTCTCATGAATGTGAGGCTAAGCATGTATCAAGTATTGTTATTCAAATTTGGGCGCCATTTATGCAAAGGGTCTATGACAATCTCAAAAAACAAATTCTCAAAAAAATTTAAAAGTATAAAGAATCAGGTTCTTCTGATTTAATTAAACAAGCATCTTTCTCGAATTGTATTTTGTCCAATATTCTTGAGCCATGTTTAAGTCTTCCTTTAAAAAAGGTGGTAAGACGTGGACTCCCTGATTGCTTTGGGTATTAAGTTCCATACGATGGAGCCCCTGTACCTCACACTATTTCTTCCAATTATGCTGCTATAACGCACTTAGGAAAAGTCTTAATTTTTGCGTGTTAAGTTATGATTATTGGCATTTTTAGGGATTCCAAGTAAAACTGCAATTTGCTCAGGTAAGTTGTTTTTGTACACCAGGTACATAATAGAGAATATCTTTCACTTTGCTAGGCAGAACTCGACTCCTCACAAGTTGAAAGACAACAAATCGCGTAGACAATAATTAAAAATGGTACAAGGTAAAGAGACACATTTTTGTCTCCGTAGATTTTGCTTCGCCAAATTTCCTGAGTGTCATCTTGGTGATAATAATCAGTGTCATACAAAACAGAATGGTCTTCGCGTGACCCAAGCCGTTGTTGACAATGGCAGCAGTGCTCACTCACAGTTCTAGCTAATAATAATGATAATAACAACAATAATAATAATCATCATCATAATAACTTTATTTATATAGCGCTCATATCCATGTATCGCTGTCCATGGCCCTTTACAATTTACAATTTATAGTAATTTACAATAAAACATTTTAAGAACATTAAATTCTATGGAATGCTATTATACAATAAATCTTATTAATTCTATAAACTATCTATAAAATATTATTATTATTTCAAACAACAATTATTAAACTGATAATGATAAAATCAAATGATGAAAGAAATATCAAATCAGTCGATAAAAAACGAAAATGATTAAAAAGAAAAATCAAATAACTAATTAAATTTCCTATTGTCAAGAAATAATGTAAAGAGAAACGTTTTGAGTCTGCTTTTAAAACTAGCAACTGGGGAGCAAGAACAAATATCTGAAGGTAACCTACTCCAAAGTCTCGGAGCAACGAAAACCATAAGTGGTGACCTTAGCTCTAGGTTCAACAAGAAGTTTATTTGTAACAGAGCAAAGATAGTAGCACGAGGAACGAGAGGAAAGAAGATCAGACAGATAGCAAGGAGCCAGACCATTTTAGGCCTTATAAGTGAGCAGAAGCAACTTGAAGATAACCCTATAGTATACAGGAAGCCAATGAAGATCAAACAACACAGGGGTGATATGATCAAACTCAGTTCCCTGTAAAAGTAACAACACGAGCAGCAGAATTCTGAACGTGCTGTAGCGTGTCAACGAGATACTTAGGGAGTCCATAAAGAAGAGCATTACAGTAATCGAGTCTGGAAGATATCAAAGCGTGAACAATTGTGTGATCAGCATTAGTAGTAAGATATTTCCTAATAGAAGACCGATTTCCTAAGTGGAAGTAAGACGACTTGCAAATCTTGCTAACTTGAAGTTCCCCAGTCATGCATTCATCAAAAACCACTTTTAAATTAACAGCAGAAATACAAGGGACAATAGCAATAGCTTCACCACAAACTACGATCTCATCTAATGGAGGGCGACTAAGAGACCTAGAGTAGATGCACATCAACTCTGTCTTATCATGATTTAGCTTCAAACCATTAGCAAGCATCCACGATGAAATGTCAGTGAGACATTGTTCCAAAGACTGTCTTGATTGTACAAGCTGTTGGTTACCCTTAAACGAGAAATACAACTGAGAATGATCAGCGTAAAAAATGATAACTGACATTATGACGCTTAACAACGTCAGCTAATGGAGAAGTATAGAGCAACTAAAGAAGAGGCCTTAGTACTGTGCCCTGTGGCACTCCAACATCAAGGTTGACAAGGCTCGAGGAAGACTCATTGATACCAACGAATTGCTTCCTATTCGTGAGGTACGAACTAAACCAACTTAGAACAACATCCCTGACACCAAAACGATTAGCACGTCTATCAAGTAAGACATCATGAACAACTGTATCAAACGCAGCTGACATATCAAGGAAAATCAGAATGACACAGTTGCCAACATCAACAGATTGAAGGATGTCGTTGTAGATACGTACCAAAGCCGTTTCATTGCTGTGCTTAGCTTTATACGCCGACTGAAACAAATCATGAAGATCATGTTCAGCAAGCTAACAATTAAGCTGATATGCCACAGCCTTTTCAATCAGTTTAGATAAAAACTGAAGATTTGAAACAGGACGGAAATTTTAAAAAAACTTCATGATCAGCATTAGCTTTTTTAAGAATAGGAGTGAGTTTAGCCACTTTAAGAATCAAGAAACGCACCTTGAGACAGAGAAAGGTTGATATTTCTCACCAAAGTGGGTAGAAAACAATCCAGACACTTTAACAAAAGAGAGGCAGGAATTGGATCAAGACTGCACGATTTCACTGACGACCCTATTAGGTGTAAAACATCATCACTACAGTGGTTTTCACTCCAGTGGTTTTCACTCCTAAAAACACATTTTCTAATTGTGCTTTTGATGTAGCTACCAGAATATATGGCATCTTGTGTTATGTACACTTTCGCTGATCTTCAATAGGCCATTTCCAAGTTGGTGTTTGTCTGGGTTACGAATTGAGTTTACGTGCTCAACTATTGAAACGGAAACGAGTTTTATTTGCAGAAGAATACGCAACTCACTTTCAATTGAATGGTTATGCACCTGCACTCGCTTTCAAACTGAGACATGCAGCAACTCGGAATGGGCTATCGGCGTTCGTTTTTGAACGAAAAATGGCCTAATGCGGTTTTCAACAGTGCTCCAGTTGTATTGTACAGTAATTTTGGTTTGCATCCACGTGATGAGACGGCCATGTTGGTGAACAAAACAATAGAAAATGGCCCCACAAGCTTTGCATAAAAATATAGTGAAATTCCCAAAAGACATTTTACTGCATTGTTCTGTACACAAACATGGCCATCGTGACGTCAGATGAAAACCATCAATAAGTTAACATCTAATAATTAGCTCTTTTGCTGTTTCTGAGGGGAGCACGGTTGTAAAATACACACCCGGTGATCTTTTAAAGCCAAAAGGCGCTTGTATGAATAGAAAAGAAATCATCGCGCAGAATGGCCGGACGGACGAACAACGTAACAAACTATAATGAAGCTCACTGCTGATTGCCATTGAGAAATAAAGTTCTTTTTCTCGATTGTTTCGCTCTGTTAAACATCGATTCGAGTTGATTCATTTCAGTCTGTCAATTGCACGGAAAAAACTGTGCCCGAAAATAGGGGGCTTTTTGGTTGTTTGTTTCGAACAAGATGTTGAGGCCGAGCACTTTTTCCAGTAAATTCGCGAATCTTAAGTGCAAACTCATAAAACAGGCATTTTGCGAGATCAGAAATGGTAAATGTAAATTTGAAATGTTTGTGAAAGCTGGTTTGTAACACACTCTCAAAGTGTGACATCGAGAAACAATAACGAAAACAATAACTTGAAACGTCTTTTGTTTCTTAGCTCCGCCCTGACAAGTTAATGAGCAAAGCAGAATTCCCTAACAAAGAAAGAGAGCGTAATATTTGACCAATGAGAACCATCTGAGTCATTCTTAGCACCTCATTTAACTGATCTATAATTTTTATTGCACTGAAAGTAAATGTGCGGACAACAAAAAGGTATTCTGAGCGATGTAAATATTATGATTTTTGCACAGTCTTTAAAAAAAAAGTAATTTTTATACCTAAATATCTTCCTTTAAATAGTGGAGAACTGTGGCGGAGAACTGTTGACTTCTGACTGTAACGCAACCCACCGTTTTCACAATCCTTCCTTACACCACCTCTACATGAACCTAGCCGGCCTTGAGACCAATTATCAAGAAATTCTTTTCTCAGACCAATCCTGGGAAAAACTGTTGGGACAATTCCCGCTCTTCCCTTTCCCACCATTACAATGTTGATATTTCACGGTGTCCGAAGACAAGATTAGTTCATCGATCGCACGAATGTTTCGGTATTGTCTGGGGGAAAGGGGGAACGCGAAAACGGCAGCGGAAGAAAAACACCTGTTGCTCATATAGCGATGGAAGCAGGTACAGTAAATTCTCTACTTTTCGATTAAATTTGACTAGTGTCCCAAAGTCTTTTGACCAGGATTGTAGAACGGAGCCTTGAGGCACACCATAGGTAACGTCGATCTTTGAAAATACATGTGGACCAATTTGAGTTGTCTGAGTTCGATCTTGTAAGTAGGATAAAAACCACCTGTTTATCTTGCCACAAAACCCATAGTATTCAAGTTTATGAAGTAAAATATCAGGATCAATGGTGGGTCAAAAGCTTTTTTGGAGTCAATGAAGACACCACATGAGAATAATCGCTTGTCCATATTTATCTGTTGTATGGCGTTCACGAAATCAAGATTTGCATGTTGAGATGAGTGTGCTTTTCGGAAACCGTACTGTGATGGAGAGAGTAGTGAAAATAAAAAGTTTTCGAATTGTCAGCAATGAGTTCTTGTAAAGTTAGGGATAAATATCACTAGCCTGTGTTTTCACGAGTTTGTTTAAAGCACCTAAAGGTAATTTGTTGCAGCAGATCTTGTTTGAAGTTTCATTATACTTTCTTGGTTGCATTTCCGTAATTTTGCCGATTCTCGTTCCAAGCCAAGCTGGCGTGTTTCAATGAAATATATCAAATACATCAAAAGTTATTATTATCGTTATTGCTATTGCTTGTATCTCTTAAAGAAACTTTAAACTGAAATTTTAAATAAATAAAAAATTGGTGTACCTTTTAAAAAAAGTCAGCTCCCTTTTAAAATTTAAAATCTTTTAACGTTGCAGGGAAAATGTAAAAAAAGGTAACAATGGTATGTTTCCCCTAGGCAAGTCAATCAACGTTTATACCCTTTTGACAGTTGCTATGAAAAGCATGTCGTTTTGCTTATTTAAGCAAGTTTCCTTTTCTCACGGTTGGACTGGAAAAGGAAGCATTGAAAGCCGTTTATCAGATGAAAATTATTGCCCCCAATAAGTCCCTTTTGCATGCTTCTTCCCGGTTGAGCTAGAGAATGACAGACTCATCTGGCTAATCAACTAAGACTCTATGATTGACCTTTAATTGAATTAAATTCTTCTTGGGAACTCAAAGTGACATCCCATGACTGATCATGCAAACTCACCCTTAGTATAGATTAATTCAATAAAAGGTTGTTTACTTACTCCAGAAACCACACATCGAAAATATAATGACTGCAAGATGCCCGATGGTTTCCATTCTTGAATACGCTTTAATAAGTACTTAGGTCCCCAAACATTTCAACTAAACGTATCAGCAAGGAACTGCAAAGGAATGAGAAAACCAAGGTGCTGTTGAAACTGTTTTCTAAAGTACTAGTATGCCAAATGTTTTCGTACGCGTGCGCTCTGTCAAATAACATCTTCATTGTCTCCTAACGGTGGAAAATATTCTCAGCGAACAAAATGGCTGGAAAGCACATCGATGTTAAATAAATGTATAACAAACACCCCTAAGCTTTAACGTATGCATTTCCTCACATCAAGACTTACAAATGAAATAAGGAAGTTTAGTTCAAAACTCGTAACCAACGCTAATTTAACCGAATTAACTATTGGAGGGTCATTTGAAGTGCTATTTTCTCTCAATGTAAACCATGTGAGCGTTAGCCCTACTAATGGAATTGGGTCCACACAAGGACAGAGAGAAAACTCTCACCAGGGTGGGAATTGAACTGCTCCCGTCTGACCTTGTATCTCAGTCGGTAGAGCAGCGGTGATCTAACGCGAAAGTCGTGGCCGTTCAATTCCCACCCTGGTCAGACTGTTTTTCTTTGTCCTTGTGTCAGCCCAATTCCAATTCCATTAGTAGGGCTACCGCTCACGTGGTTTAAATTACCCTCCAAGAGCTAATTCTGTGGGAAAATAAGTGCTACTTGGCCAACGTTTCCAAAAGCACAACCCTTCCTTATACTTGTAATTTAACCAAAGACTGCCTGCCCAGGCTGTGCCGGTCGGATAACTTCAATTTCTCAACACATTCTCTCTAGCTTTAGCTACGTTAACAATAATTGTCGATGACGGTTTTAGTTACAAAGGAGAAAGAATTGTTACATCTACCTTCGATGAAACATTTATTAAGATTACTCGTTTCATGACATTACCATTCATACATTCGAAGAATATGTGAAGAAAAGATTAAGAAAAAAAAAATGCCGCAGCTGAGGTAATTTAAGTCCATGTAAACATGTATGTAAATGTAAAAATGTAAATGCTTTTTTTATAGTGGAAGTACACTTAGCTATCAAGCTAGTTTACAGGTACTCCACTGTTAACAAGGTGAAAGTAACAATTGGCAAACTTAACGGAAACATATTAAGAACCCCAACTGGCGGGAGGCAACCGGTTGGCTATTTACAAAGCATGGTAGAGTTGAATCCGGGACAACCGGAAACAAATCCAAACCAGAGGTTATAACGGGATTTGAACCTGGAGCAGCCGCATGAAAACCCAACGCCCTAACCAGTGGACCATACTGCCTCCTCCGGATTCCTCGTATGAATTTTTATTTTATTTTGTTGAAAATGTTCCTTGGTTCCGAAACCGTTGCTCAGTAGCATTCTTTGCACTCTTGTATAATGCATTCATGAACAGGCTGCAAGTGTTGCGGAAGCAGGTCGCCGAATCTAAACTGTATATCTTAGTTGCTTGTAAGGGAGGAGAAATTACATCCACCTACACCTGAATCAGTTCCTCTTCACTATAACACAAATAAGATTTTTTTTAAATTTTCTTTGCAGTTGGAAATCTTCAGTATTGATCAGTTTGGGTTATGACTTTACTTTTTCTTGCGACTGAATATAACGCTGGAGTGTTTTTGTAGATCATAAAGAGGTGTGTTAAAAACAAAACACCTTGATATGTTTGAAAACACACAAGGTGTCTTACGAGATCACACCTAATTTTAGAGTGTAGGGTGGTGTTGTCAGATGAGGGTGGAAGTTGTTCTTCTATCTTCTTCTGCATCAACTTGTCAACTGTCCTTAATAGCACCTTTTGATCGGTTGAGTGATCAGTGATGGCAGACGTATAACACGTCAACTTCAGCGTCTCCACAAGATTGTTAACAACACAACATTGCTGGACATATGCATCTCTATAAACTTATGCACCCGTAGAACGCCATCCTCTCTCAAGCTTCCGTCTTTTATTTTTCATATTTTTAACATCACCTCTCCGAGGACATCATGCAGTTGTCGCTCGGAGGTGTGATGCAAAAGCAACGCTTTTTACGCTTTAAACGTTACCCGGCAGCCTATGCTCTATGCTCTTATGAAATCAATGAAAGACTCCAGATGTTGCAAGTCTAAACAAAGTCTATTGTATTTGAGACAAACCTTACTGACAACTAATTTACATGGAAAAACTTTTCTATTCCCATTGGCTAAGAGAAACGAAGCTTTCAAGTAACACAGTGCAGAAAAGATGCAATTCAGTGCAAAATGAAGTAAAAAGAAAGCATTCTTATTGGTCAATGAATAAAGAACCTCATAGATAGCCAATCAAATACAAGTACAGGATGGCGCAAAATGGGGATACGTTATTAGGTATTCGTGATAGGCATGCGTTACTCCTGCATAAGTATGATAAGCTATCCAACCTCGACCCCAGAGGTCTTCTCTTGGCAAGAGCTCTGGGGAACCCTGAAACGAAGTTCTTTTCACATTGGTTTTCGTGAAGAACAATAAAATGCGTCTCTAATTGGTACACTTCATGTTAGCACGAGGGGTGAGCAGGCGCCGTGAGGTTCAAATAGCCAATTTTTGGCTGTAAGAACTCTACAACGCATGTTCTCCTACATGAAGTTTCCCAGAACCTTGGGTCGATCCGAGGCTCTGGTGGCGAGAATGGATAAGCTATCTTGATACTTTTTCATGCATATCATTAATAAGTAATCGCATGAATTTTCCCATGTAATATGGAACACAATCCACGATCCATTCGTTGTATATTTCAAACTTGCAAAGCATATAATTGGAAATTATAAATCCTGTCACTCTTGACTTCTTTTAAGAAAGTTGTTAAAAGTTTCACTTAATTATTTGCATGCATCGTATAACATTTTCAGAAGAGAGGAAGTTTGTCATATGATTTTTTCAACCAATCGAATGATTACACAACATGTTATACAAAGTTCACGAACAAAGTTTGTAAAATGAGGAACCGTTGATAAATTAATTCACAAACCAAGCTCGCAATCTCTAACTTTAACAATAAAACAGCAAATACTAAAGGAAGCAGGTATGAGCAAAATTAAAGAAGATTAAAATGGACTGTGATTTTGGTTTTTGCAAACTGTTCAGCCTAACAGTTTTTCAAAGTTTATCTCTGTTCATCAGTTGTAACTTTAATTAAGTATGCTCCACTGACACGTTTTCGTCTCAACAGCTTTGGTTTGTGCTGTTTAAAAGTTTTTTTCTAAGTTAACGTTAAGTTGTATAGCAAGAAGGGGCGAGTACCCTCGAAATGTTTGGTTCACTTTTAAAATCCTTGTGCGCAAATTTGAACTTTCCTTTACAAATCATTCGCATTATGCGCAGCACAGTTCCTTCGAATTTTTTGTTACCACAAAATGAACTTTAGTGCCATGACACAGCCCTTTTAAGTAGTTCCTGAGTTTTGCCGTAAACCCTTGGGTTACAGGTTTAACTGACCAATGGAAAGGCTAAGCATACCTGGTATTGGACACTTTTCACTGGAGCCAGGGAAATCTCCCTTAATCGAAGCTTTAGGCCTGTTCGTCAAAAATGGAATATACAAATATATCGGGGAAATAAAATAGTGTCACAGAACTTTTGAACATTCCTTTTCATTCTTTTTTGTTGCTCTCGTTGTTGTTTGCAATAATTGAGGTCGATTTAGAAGCAATTCAAAATAGTCGCGTTCGTCTTTTAGACCATTCTAAATTATCAAAAAAATCAACAAAATTGTAATATTAAAACAAAATTTTTGAATTTTTAAGAAAATTTCAAAAAGCTTAACACCAAATTTGAATCATAGGCGATCTTGAGCAACAGTTGATTCAACAACAACGAAAATGAAAAATCTACATTAAATCATATCGTGACTGTCTATATGAGAATCGACCCCGAATTGTCTAATCCTCGTCGAGGAAAGGATGAAAAGACTGACAAGATTTCGATTGCAGCTCATTCTTACTAGGTTTGCGTGATGCATTTTTGGCTTTCTTGCTGATTTCAAACTAGAAAGGTAACCTTGCTCTAATGATTGCTCTAATGAAATTCTGAAGATTTTTGTTGACCACTGGGGTAACAGTAGCTCTCGTGATTGGTTCACAAAACAATTGACACCAAAAATATAACGGGAACACTGTAACGAAATCGCAAAAACACGAAATATTCATACTTTACCGGTACAATGAAACTATATTTTCATTTAGCATTTACAATTTAACCAGTGTTCAAATTTGACCATAAATATTTTGCCTTTTTTTTTGTATTTGTAATTAAAAATGCGACTAAAATTTTGATATTGTAATTTATTTTTCATTTCAGTCTTTTGTTGACTCTTTTTTTCGCCGTTTCATTTATTTACCATTTCGAAAATACTCTTTTCCTTTGACCCTTTCAGTTTTGTCAGGAACAATACACAAACAGCGGTGACAAACACCAGGTATAAACGCATCCTTTGAAATTATATTTTACTTGACGTTCCTTATCCTTCTACATACATCCTCATAACTGACCGTTAACTACAACCTTTGAATTTATACAGACACGATTACTTTAACTTATTAAGTGTTAAGTAACAATAGAGGTGACAAAAGATAACAAACAGCAAAATCTAACTGCTTCCTTGTTAGTTTTCTGCTGTTTCTTTGTTTGTTCTTTTTGACACCTCTATTGTTACTCAATAGTTAATAAGTTAGTCATCGTATAAATACAAATTCAACTGTTGTATTAACCGTCACTCTCTATGCCGGATGTATGTAGAAGCAAACGAAAGGTCAAGTAAAAAATAATGTTAAAGGATGAGCTGGATGAGTTTGTATCTGAAGTTTGTCATCGCTGTTTGCTTATTAAACTTAATAAGTATTTTTTTTCGAAAGAATTAGAATTATCTTTTTTAAAAATGAATAACTGAGAAACAACACCCGATCTTCCACTACCCATTTTTTGTATATTTCAAACTTGCAAAATATTTTATTGGAAATTATAAAATCCCGTTGCTCTTGACTTCCTTCAAGAAAGTTTTGATATTCACTTATTTGCCGACATCGCACAACATTCCCAAAAGACAGGAAGTTTGTCATATGATTTTTTCAATCAATCAAATGATTACACAACATGTTTTACGTTTGTAAACAAAGTTTGTTTTGATACAAAATTTGTCAGTAAAGCTTTTACAAAGTTTGTCTCAAGTCAATAGGATATGTTTAAGCAAGCAGCATCAGGAATCTTACATAGACTTCCAGGGTAAAGTTTTAAAGCCTGCAATCGACGACTGCAAGAGGTCGGCGAGGTGATGTCATAATGGGACTTTTAAGGTTTAAAGTGGCCCAGGAAGCCTATGTTCTATTCTGCTTAAAGAGGCAGAGTCACGAAATGCAGCCAAATTCAGCGACTGCAAACTGGCAACCAAATCAAGCGAAACGTAAAGATAACTACTGTTAGTATCACCCAACTAGTGGACTAATGCAAATCCTGGATTTTGATTGGCTACGCTACTAGAGGACTATTATTAATAGTCCTCGAGTAGCGAAAAGCGTGAAGCTTTCTTTCGTTTTATTCCCAAATAAATATTTCTTCAACTTGCATTTGCTAACTTTATTATTGCCTTTTCTGTCCGACTAGTTGGGTGATACTAGAACAATTGGACCCTTCGCTCTCAAGGGCCACGGGTCAATAGCCCATGAGGCTTCGCCGTCTCGGGCTACGGGTCTAATTGTTAAATAGCATTGAAGTAAGGTTTGAATAAAGCACTTTGCCTTCTAGAAGCTTTGGCTAGTGTTGGTTTAAAGTAATTTCTGAGTTAACGTTAAGATGTATATATAGTGAGACGGGGCGTGTAAATGGTAAAACGACACAAAAAGAACTGCACTGCTGTGACACAGCCCATTTAAGAAATTCATGAGTTTGCCGTAAACCCTTAATTAAACGTTTTCACAGCCCAATGGAAAGTCTAGGCATACCTGGTATAGAACACGTTTCACTGGAGCCAAGTAAATTTCCCTTATTCGTAGCCTCAGGCTTGTACGTCGAAAACGAAATATTTCACTTGATTTGACAAATGCAGTATTTGATAAGCTAATTAATAATTTATAAGTTAGCCATGCAACCAGGTGACATTTAAAACTCACTTTCCTCTGGTTGAAAACATGGGTCCTCAAAGTCCCATGATACTAATTAACTTTTCTGAACTTATATTTATAGCAATGTGGCTTACAATATCTCATTTTAAAAGTTAGAAAATAGCCTTTTCAGTAAAATTTATATGTATATATATTCAGCATAAAATCCAAGGAACTTTCATAAAAAAATAACCGTAAGTAAAAAAATTCGGAAAAATATTTCAAAAAATTTGAGGAAAAATGGAGAAAAATTCAAATTGCATGTTCTGGTACAAAAAGTTGAAAAAGAAAGTTTTTTGTAGTTAGCCAATATTTCCACCAAATTTGGCTAAAAAAGAATCATCCGTAAATTTTGCAGTAATTTATTTTAATTATACGCGTCAACACCTGTCACTTCTCTATGACGACAAGCAATGGCAATTGTGTTTTTGCATGGTTAACTAGCTTCGGTCTTAGGGTGGGCAAAAACCCTGAGCAGTTGTTCAAAATCGTTTTTAATCAAACTTTCCGAATTTTTAGGTCCAAATTATGAAATTTTCATTCACAAGAGTTTAATTTGATGATCTAGTGCACGATGTGGTTCGTGGCATTTAAAAAAAATGTGCTCACTAACGTTCACAAAAACAACTCGTATGCAAATTTTTATCTTCCTCACTAGTTAACGTTAATTTCTCCATATTATTTTCCAGCTGCCTTTCTAAAATTGCTTGAAATTGTTTCCCTGGTATGTTTCCCATCCTTTAACAGAGGTTTTTACTAACTACAACATTTGACTTTATATGGACACGATTACTATAACTTATTAAGTACATGTATTAGGTAACAATAGACATGACAAAAAAGAACAAAGCAAGATCCTAACTGCTCCGGTACGGAGCCCATTAAGTGTCATCCAAATTTACACTCTTATTTTCAG